>NC_092417.1:1887733-2135245 GCF_040894005.1 Engystomops pustulosus
GTTACATTGTGGTGTTATTGTTGTGTTGTACTGATGCAGGACATGTTACATTGTGGTGTTATTGTTGTGTTATACTGATGCAGGACATGTTAGTGTAGTTGTTACTCTGTATCTCTACAGAAGTTGTTACGTGACTGCAGGAGATATTGTATCCTTGTAAAGTTGTTACACTGTATAGATTTGTGTGTAGTTGTAACATTTTATCGTCGTCTGGTTTACTGTATTGCTGGGGGAGTTGTTACTTTGTATCAGTGTAGGCATTGTGTCTCCTATAGGGTTAGTAGGTTACGATGTTTTATGGACAGCTGTTACCTGTATAGGTAGATGCTGGTGGTGTCACTGTATTGCTGGGGGAGTTGTTACTTTGTATCAGTGTAGTCATTGTGTCTCCTATAGGGTTAGTAGGTTACAATGTTTTATGGACAACTGTTACCTGTATAGGTAGATGCTGGTGGTGTCACTGTATTGTGGGGGTACTAGACACTATGCAGAGGTTTTATTTTGGATTATGGTAACCGGGTAGGGAATAACATCTTGGGGACTGCCCCGTCATCCTTTGTATATGGATTCCATGGGGCTCTAGGCCTGTCTTCTTGTCTAGTCTCCGCTACACTATGAAGATTACACCCCACTGTATTGTGAGGACGGGGAACATATACAATGAGAATTCACCCCCCTGCAGTAATATTAGGATTGGGAATGTGCCTAATGAGACCCCACTGCAGTTATCCTAATAGCAGACACGTGTGCGCCCTCAGAGCTCACACTCTATGAATCTGCCCCGGGGTATATGTCTGACAACTGATCCCTCCGCCTGCCCAGACAGAGGCCTCACATCTACCCTCAGGAATGTCTGGATTCCTGTGGGAAAAGCAGGCAGATTAACCCCTGCACTCCCTGAGCCCTGCCAGGATACTGACACCAGCGCTCCCGGAATGCAGGCAAAGTTCAGGTCTCCTCTTACGCAATGGTGCCATGAATAATTGATCGGCTGTAATCAGAGTGGGAGGGTCAGGCGGATACTGTAAAGATTCCCACACGAAACATAAGGGTTGCTTAAGAGTTTAAGTATCAGTAGGTTGATTCACACATCAGGTAGAAAGAGTGGGGGTCTTCAGCCATATGTCATTGAGGTCAGCACAATGGATTGTGTAGTGTTTGAACATCCTCGATGGTGGTGGGACCCATTGTGTAGACACAGGTAGGGCACAGTCTCTTAAAGGCATCAGAAAACTTGTGCTCACTGCATCCTGGATACTAGTATCACTCCATAGCATTAATTACATGGAGTCACTAGCCTAATGATCACCGCTGACCACCCGCCTATTAAAGAGTCAGCTCACTGGTCAAGGGATTAAGAGTGACTGAGTAATGTGAATTATGAGTTCGGTCATTGGGTGAATCGAGCGGAAGGACTCCCGTTCTATAGGTGACTGGGTAGTATACATTAGGTGAGTTGTCAGTCTGACGTCTTTGTCTTTACCTCACAGGACAGTATTAAAACACTACGCCTGACGTTACGTGATGACCAGTCTCCGGAGAGAACAGACACCAAAGTGAAGGTGAGCAACAAAAACTAGAACGCGTCTTCCCATCTAGTTCATCAGTCCACTGCTCCTGTCAAGGGTCCGAAACCACGTACTTTCTTCTTACTAACTGGATGGCTACCATTATTATTTATTACAGACTTTCCCATAGGTTTGGAGTCTACGAGTACGTAACTCTGCATTACTAGGCGAGTGAGGTGGTTGTCATATAGCTGCTTTGTGTGGATAGGTGAACAATTTGCTGACGTTCTGGATCTTTCCCCAGAAGTTGACGTCATCTCTGTTGATATTGTGAAACCGACACCACGTCCTGGCATTTGTGACCACTGCACATGAAGCTAAATTTACCTCCTCTTCCTCCTAGTATCTGTTACATGGTACATTACGGACTCTCCCCTGTATACAGCTGTCACTAATTCTTTCTTGTTGTCCTCAGCCGGTGGGACGTGCCTTTGCCCTCATCTCTTCACGCCCCCTAAGAGGGTCCCGGCCCCTCAACTCCGAGCTGATCAAATCCAAAGATGGAGATGAAGAAATCATTAAGGTATGAGACCAAAATAAAGATGGGTTTGGCTATTTCCTCCCCGTGTGTCACCTCCAGGGAATGTGCGGAGAGGTGGAGGCCGCTTATGTCACTGAGGAATTTAAATGTGATCTATATGGATAAAGATTACTGACGACTTATGAGGTTAATGGCGCTGCGCACACAGTGGGATAAGATAATTATAGCTCACAGTAGTGTGCTGCATTGATCTCAGAGTTAATATATCACGCAGACATCCGTCCGCTCCCCTCGGTGTGTGGAGGAGCTCGCTGGGGAGTATACGGGAGGCCTAGGTGTGTCCTGTAAACACAGCTCTGTTTGTATTGGTCTTAAGGCTTTTGTTGCAGGTGGCCATTTATGTACCACTAAGTAAGTCTACTCCATAGCACATGGGGAAATGTGGAGAGCAATCACATTCATGTCCTTAAATAACCCCAATTGTCCCCTGTCCCAAATCTACATGGGACAAACCCTAATGTGACTATTCTCTGCGCAATGGTCCCTTTGTCATGATGTTTGCAGAGTCAACGACAAGAGCCGAGATGTTCTGACACAATTATAAAAGCCCGATTGTCTTCTTCCAGGTATATCTCAAAGCCAAAGCGGAGGACAAGAAGAACCACGAGTGGAATGTCAGCCAGCTGAGAAACGAGGTGCGGCAGATCCAGGAGGTGAATGATTACAGATATCTATAGTAGACATCAATGGGTTATTCAATTCGTCCAGTCATAGATCCAAAACTAGGTTCCGCCAAAGCTTGCTGCATCTTCTGGAAAACTATGCCCAGGGCATCCAGATATATAGTTTGAGGCATCGTTATGCCATTGAATACCTCAACACACGACCAGATGCTGCAATAACATGGACAAACCGGCGGGAGGTTGTTAATGTGGTCTCCGTTTTTTACAATACACTGTCCTTGAGACTTATTTCCTATACAGCGCGCTCAGCAGTAATGGCATCCAAGTAATTAATTATTCATCCATTGAATAATATCCATTGCTTCCTGTATTTTGTGTGGTCAGGAAGTTTTCCATAGATCCGGTGGTTATGTTACAAATGGATGGGGGAGTGGAGCACTAGTCGTGATAGTGTAATTTTGCTCTTCTAGGCACGGACCTCCTTGACGTTACTCCGTAAAGACCTTGATGTCTCCAAACATGAAGGTCACCGTTCAGACAAGGTAAGTTATAATAAGCCTTTATGTAACTCTCAGTATAATGGTGGGATATGGGTTGGCCTTTCCTGACTTGGTCTTATTTTGAAGGTTGACGGTGTGGAAATGCAGAATGGTGATGGACAGACTGGCACACTGTGGTCAAGGACTACGGCACACGAGGAGGCGAGTTGTGATGGCTGCTGTGCCCTATTTTTAGAAACTTTTATTTTTATATCTTACTGCTCCAGAATCTTGATACGTTTATTGTATCTTCAGGAATTCCCACTTGATAATGGAAAGAACATGAGAGAGACGGCTCACAAGTTGTACGCTAGACTCCAGGAAACGGAGAGACGGCACCAGGCAGACCGCAAGATGTACGAGGTCAGGTTCCCACCATGTCTGGTGCACCTGCATTTTGTCACATAGTGAAGGTTTTTCCGACGAGTTGACTAACAATTTCTTTATTCTTCTTGTAAAAGGAAAAGCTAAATCACTGGCAACAAGAAGCGGAACAGAGCAACCGAGCGCGAGTACAAGCGCAGGAAATGGCTACCGAGCGCCAAAAAGAGGTGGATGAACTGAAGAGGCTGATGTCCAATATGGAGAAGGTAATAGCTGCAGACTGGGTATTCTACTATGAAGATAAATCATAACATGGATTCGGTGATATCTGGCCTGCTATGGTCCCGCACTCAGAGCTGCTTGGACATTTCTGTAGCCCAATCTCCAGGCATATGGTAATGCCATATTTTTGCTCTATGCCCGGCTAGGGAATCTGATGTACATAGAACATTCTTGTATTTTTCATTCCTGTAGTGTCCTTGAATACTGACAATAACCGTAGCTAGAAAATACTTGCTTAACAACTAATCTCCAATCCATAGGAACACCAACAACTACTGCAGACGGTAAAAGATAATGAAAAAGAACTGGCGAAAATGAAAGAACAGCCAGATGGACCCCTGCAGGACAGGTATGAGTGGTCCTGGGAAGAGAGTAATAAGAAACAGTGAGGGAAGGGGATGGGGGAGGGTCGCTGAAGCCCTGCTGGGCAAGTGTTACCCTGTCCTGGTCATAGCGCAGGGCTAAATATAAGATGCATTAGTGCCCTCCATAGTGTAGGCTGCATGGGAAAGCTCTTAGACCGAAATCTATTCCTCCTCTTCCAGATGTCAGGAACTGGAAAAGACGGTGTCTACTCTGAAGGAGAAGATCCATCACCTGGATGACATGCTAAAAAGTCAACAGCGTAAAGTGCGTCAGATGATTGAACAGGTAATGGCAGGAAGCTTTGTGACAAGAGTCGCTGCTCCTCCACGTTCCCCTCCTGGGTTAGTGAAGCTCATTGTCTTGTGGTGTTTTGCTTCTTCAGCTGCAGAATTCCCGAACGGCGATGCAGGAAAAAGATTCACTGATTCAGGAGCTGCGGGAAAAAGTGTCATGGCTGCAGGCAGAGGTGAGAGGTGGTCCGGACCCTGAGACCTGTATGTGTACCCTTTACCTTTCCATGCACAGGCCCACATTTATCAAAAGTGGTGCAAACTGCACTCTGTGCCTCACTAATGTGCAGGGTGCGGCAGATTATTGAATACTGGTGCACGGTCTTCATGAATCTGGCGCGCCCTGAGCGTGCAAGACAGTTCAGTCGAGTTGCAGCAATAAATGTGGCGCAAGGTCCGACTCTGCACCGGACTCCCCCCCCCCCCCCCCCCTTTAGGTACAGAATTTTGTGGTGTGGATGACACAGAGCAGCCGCAACACAATACTAGCCCAAACGCCTTATAAATACATGTGCAACTCTTTATTAAATGTGGGCCATAGTGGTATTGTAGGACTTAGGATAGAGGTTGTAAAGTAACCCATAGGGGCACATTTACTTACCTGTCCCTGTCGCGATACCCGCTGTACAACGTTAACGCACTCTGCCGCAATTCACTAAGATCCTGCGTCCGATATCCTGCATGTGCCGCTTCCCCGCTCAGGTCCCCGGAGTTCACCTTCTTCTTCCCGGTGTATGTGAGTGCATTGTCCGTGTATAATGCGCTGTGCGTGGAGTCACTAAGATCCTGCACCCGATATCCTGCATGTGTCTCTTCCCCGCTCAGGTCCCCGGAGTTCACCTTCTTCCTGGTGCATGTAAGTGCATTGTCCGTGTATAATGCGCTGTGCGGGGAGTCACTAAGATCGTGCACCCGATATCCTGCATGTGTCGCTTCCCCGCTCAGGTCCCCGGAGTTCACCTTCTTCCTGGTGCATGTAAGTGCATTGTCCATGTAGAATGCGCTGTGCGGGGAGTCACTAAGATCCTGCGTCCGATATCCTGCATGCTTTGCTTCCCTGCTCAGGTCCCCGGAGTTCACCTTCTTCTTCCCGGTGTATGTGAGTGCATTGTCCGTGTATAATGCGCTGTGCGGGGAGTCACTAAGATCGTGCATCCGATATCCTGCATGTGTCGCTTCCCCGCTCAGGTCACTGGAGTTCACCTTCTTCCTGGTGCATGTAAGTGCATTGTCCGTGTAGAATGCGCTGTGCGGGGAGTCACTAAGATCCTGCGTCCGATATCCTGCATGTGTCGCCTCCCCGCTCAGGTCACTGGAGTTCACCTTCTTCTTTCTGGTGCATGTAAGTGCATTGTCCGTGTAGAATGCGCTGTGCGGGGAGTCACTAAGATCCTGCGTCCAATATCCTGCATGCTTTGCTTCCCTGCTCAGGTCCCCGGAGTTCACCTTCTTCTTCCCGGTGTACGTGAGTGCATTGTCCGTGTATAATGCGCTGTGCGGGGAGTCACTAAGATCCTGCCCCCGATATCCTGCATGTGTCGCTTCCCCGCTCAGGTCCCGTAGTTCACCTTCTTCCTGGTGCATGTAAGTGCATTGTCCGTGTAGAATGCGCTGTGCGGGGAGTCACTAAGATCCTGCGTCCGATATCCTGCATGCTTTGCTTCCCTGCTCAGGTCCCCGGAGTTCACCTTCTTCTTCCCGGTGTATGTGAGTGCATTGTCCGTGTATAATGCGCTGTGCGGGGAGTCACTAAGATCGTGCATCCGATATCCTGCATGTGTCGCTTCCCCGCTCAGGTCCCTGGAGTTCACCTTCTTCCTGGTGCATGTAAGTGCATTGTCCGTGTAGAATGCGCTGTGCGGGGAGTCACTAAGATCCTGCGTCCGATATCCTGCATGCTTTGCTTCCCTGCTCAGGTCCCCGGAGTTCACCTTCTTCTTCCCGGTGTATGTGAGTGCATTGTCCGTGTATAATGCGCTGTGCGGGAAGTCACCAAGATCCTGCGCCCGATATCCTGCATGTGTCACTTCCCCGCTCAGGTCCCCGGAGTTCACCTTCTTCTTCCTGGTTCATGTAAGTGCATTGTCGGTGTATAATACGCTGTGCAAGAAGTCACCAAGATCGTGCTTCCGATATCCTACATGTGTCCCTTCCGTTCAGGTCTCCAGATTTCACCTTCTTCCCGATGCATCTAAGTGCTTGGGCTTGCGACACAATTTTAAAATTAAATCCCGCGTTCAGCCCGAATCCGTCAGATTGTCCGATGCCCCCCCCCCCCATTTCTGTTGTATGAAAGTCAGCGCAATTGCACTAAAATCCGATCGTGTGCGACACAATCCCCTGCTTAATACCGATCTTGGAGGTGCAAATCCTGAAAATTTCTAAAAGCTGACGAAAGTGCGGTCTGCGATTAAATAAGTACTATAATTTTGAAGTGCTGATTGAGCAGAAGGCAACTCCATATACCGGAGGCCATTAGGCCCACAATAAGAACAACATCCCATCAAATGATCCATTATCTAGAAGGTGATATTTATCCTTTGTAGAAGTACCAGGTATCAGCCATCACAACATCCTTTGCCCTGTACAGTGGTTACTATAGTGGTGTTCTTGCTGCTTTCTTGTCGGTCTTCACTTCTGGAGTGTTCTGGAGTCTTTGTCTTACCTTCTTTGTTTCCCTCGCTCGTATTACTCATCATTGTCTACTGTTCTCAATGACCTCATTCCATGTTGTTTGCTTTCCAGAACCTTGAACTACAGGACAAACTGGAACATTTTCTATCCTCCCAACCAGGACAGACCTCATACCAGCCGAAGAGCTACACCAGACCCAACCTGCACAATTTGTACGTTGCATCTTACTATTAACGTAAGACGACAATTTTGGTTAAACAATTATTCATATGATAATTTTCTTTTGTCTCAATAGCAAACGAGTGTACCTACCCGCAGGATCTGGCCGTCCGTCACCACTAATAAAGCTGGTGGAGACATGATGTGGAACCAGTACTATGCACCTCAAACTATGAATGACTTATCTGGTGGATCACCCAACTTATAGTGCATCCCTGTATAACGAGAATAACATCATGGCACCTACCTTTCCACCTCCGTGAGACCTATATCTGTTGCCTCTATCTATCAGTCGGTATACGAAAAATATAAGTGATAAAGGACGTTATGGCTGGATGACATGTGGGCTGTCGGGCAGTAGGACACCGAGCAAAGCAGCAGCAAGAAGATTGTGCCTCTAACTTTTCACCTTAACCAAAGCCAGAGCCTTGAGCTGCTGTTTACCCAACGCAAGTCTTCTGGGCACAACATGGTGCTGACGTCTGCCCTCACTGGCAGGAGGCGCCATAACTGCTTCCATTCTGGGTGGGACCATAAAGGACTTTGAACGCCTCAGGGAACTAGCACTCTGCCAGGTCTCCTACAAACAGCTTGTATGGCAGCTTATCTATCCCTTTATGTTACTCGCTGCGTACTCACAAAATGGACACAAGCAGCAGAGGTGGCTTACAGGGAGCTCGTTCTTCACGAGACGGGTAATGGCATCTACGGGGTCAATACTGTCCATAGGTTATACCATGATAATACTGAGCTAGTCAATGCAATATCCAACTAGGCCATGCAGTCTGTATATGAAAGACGGGGCAAGGTTGTAACCCACCCAACAAGGGCTAGAGGCTGAGCCTCGTACATTCTTCTGTTGAGCACTGATGTTGGGGGTTGTACTCCTGCAGCAAACCTTGCATGTATTTATTGATGTCTTAGCGCCTTAACGTGTTGTAGTGTTGAATAAATTAATGTTATTTAAAGTATGTGAAGCCTCCTGTCTGTGCTGGTGACATGTACGTACATGATATGGTGACGGCAGGGCTGCTCCGGGTTTCGTCTGCGCTACACACCCAGCGTAATTAGTGTGTCACACACCCACATGCGCTGCTGAAGCCCTCCTCTCCTGACGAATTCTCAACGTGGATGGAGGACAATGTGTACACAACGTGAGAAGGACTGGGGAGTCAAGCTCGGATTCCCAGAAGTGCAGGTTACAGCAGCGATACGTCAGTTCCCTGATATTGTGATTGACTACGGGAGAAGGTTTAAGTAAAGTCAGTCTATCGGTGGTCTGTATATAATTCTCATACATATCAGGTAAACATTGGCCATATCTGCCCCTCCCCATTATATGAGACCTCCAAGCTCTTCCCCAATGGTGGATATTAGTTGATAATTAGTCTGTCGGCAGTATGTACCCTTTCCTACATGTTAATTTTGTGTGATTGTGTGTATACAGGGGAGTTGGTAGATAAAGTGATCCAACGAGCTCGTGGTCTGCTGACAGATTGGGGCAGATTTAGTTACACGGTCCAGTCGTGATCCAGTGGCGCGTTCTCTGACGCTGATTCAGGTTCTGCCGGGATTCACTAAGGTCGTGCGCCCGATATCCACTAGGTGTCGCTACTGCGCTGAGGTCCGCTGGAGTTCACCTTCTGCGTCCCGGTGTATGTGAGTGCTATTTTTGTGAAACTTTTTTTTTTTTTTTTAAATTCCGCGTTTTTTCCGAATCTGTCAGGTTTTCCGACGACCACGCCCCTGATTTTTGTCACGTGAAAGCCGGCGCCGATGCGCCACAATCTGATCGCAGAATACGACCCCTAAGTAGATGTGCCCCATTGTGGAAGGAAGCAGTGAGGGTAATGATCCCTATGGATGGGATAATATCGGGTATTGTTATGTAAGCACTTTACAAATCTCATCAGTTATGAGGCAGTAAAGGCGCGGCTGCACATTTTTATTTTGCAGGGAAGTGTTAAGAACTGAACGTCAAGTTCTGCTAATTCCCCCCCCCAGGGCCGGGCGCGGGATAATGAGTATAATGGGCTGGGTGCTCCTGGCTCAGACAGAAGACAAGCTTGTGGCTCCACCTGTTGGTCACCTGAGGTAAGGCACATTAGTGAAGACCATGTGGGTTACTTATCCGTTTGTTTTGGCTAGTTTTTGGTCGTTTTTCTGTCTGCCCGTTTGGTAATTTATCAATCTCACTTTTTCCTTTTTTTTTCCAGATCTCTTTTTGAGACATTTGTTACAAATGTCGCACAAATGTCTCAAGTCACTGCCTTCCATTTTCTAAGTTTTATGGTTTAACCTGGAGCTTTTTTGCACCAAAAAAATGTTGCAAATATTCGACAATTTGAAATGATAAAGGTCATTGGCGACATTAAGCACATCTGGAATAGAAGATAAATGTGTCAAATGTCGGCGGACATTTCAAAAATGTCCCCAAAAAGGCACAAAAATTGCAATGCGCCAAAAAATGCCTCAAAAAAAAGAAAGAAAAACAGGAAGAAAAATAAAGATAAATAACCCCCATTGTGTTCTTGTGGACCCTCTGGTGTACTGCTCCACCCTGAAGAGGAATCCATCTCTGCTGAAATCTCTGGAGGCTTGTGTCATGCAGGGAAAGCGGCTGCTTAATCAGTGATGTGTTTATGACGGGGGATGAGCTGTAAATCACATTGTTATGTGCTCTTCATACCTTTGCAGTGTCACAGGTAAAGAGTTATGAGGATTGTAAAGTGGATGACCGGATAGAGGCGAAGGAAATAACATGGCACCGCGCGTTGGGAAGGGGTGGAGGACAGGATATAAAAGAACTACAAGGGCTGTGCCAGGAATAATCAAAGAAAATCCAGCTCTGAAGTCTGTAGAATTGCAAATGCAACGAATCGCAACTCAAGATTAGGCAGATGAATGACAGATGCACCATCAAAATAAGGCAGAAGCGATGCAGGGTTAGGGAATGGACAGACAGAGACAGTGAGCCCCAAGACTAAGCTCCTTCCATACCTAATAACCCAACTTATCCTGTGCGGAAGTGATAACTGGTCAACACTCCCTTCCTGCACCAAAGCACAAACACAGAGACAACAACAAGATAATATACAGCGATTAAAAATACACAATTTCACCTGCATGGCCCTAGTGATAAAATAAGGATTAACGTATGAAAAATCCAGAGGATATACGTGTCCCCGTCTAATTCCCACTGATCGCCTAAGGAATCCAGAGGGGGTTTCTGCATCCAAAAGCTTGACATATAGATGTAGATGGAGTCCTTTGACTGGGGCACTTTGGGGGTTGCCCCATTCGTAGGACTCCATGTATAAAATAGGTAAATAGGTACAGCCGTCTCCACAGGTGAGCACTAACATAAAGGAGACACTTTTATAACTTTTACAATTTTTGGAAACCTCTTTAGCCAACCCTTCTCAGATGTCAGTAGGGAACAACAAATACGCCCTTGTGAGTAGAGGGTTTGAGGTCAGTAAAAAGATGAAGACTTGCTATGGGGGCCCAATAGCTAAGGGCAGGCCTACATTGTAGTACATCTGCCTCACAAAGTTATATAAAAAAAAAAAAGCAAATCAAAAAGTCACCAAGAAATGAAATTAATGAAACATCAAAAAAACACAAAAATGTTATGGGTCTTAAGGGTATGACAAAAAAAAAAAAAAAAACTTTCCGTATTTTTCGGACTATAAGGCGCACAAAAAAACCTTTGATTCTCTCGGAAATCAAAGGTGCACCTTATAGTCCAGTGCGCCTTATGTATGAACCGCACTTACAGACAACAACTGCCTTGAGCTGTGCACAGGTCTGCCACCTGCTGGTCATTCATCCTTATAATCAGGTGCGCCTTATATATGAACCTAGATGTTTAAGAAGGTATTTATTGAAGGTGCACCTTATAGTCCGAAAAATACGTTATCTGTTTTTGTTAACAATTATTTTTTTCTATGCAAAATCTTGACACTGGAGAACAACATACAATTTCCAAATTTTTGCAGTTATTTGGGCTTATTTATTAAGGGTCCCGCGGCAGCGGGTTTCCCAGCTTTTCGGGGATAGTGCCGGGGATTGTGTTGCAATTGCGCCGGCTTTCACGTGAAACAAATCGAGGGGGGCTTGCTGTAAGACAATCTGACGGATTACGACTACACGCAAGATTTAACATTCAAAATTGTGTCGCATCCAATGTATTTACATACACTGGGAAGAAGATGGTGAACTCCAGCGGACCGGATTGGGGATCGCGCAGGGACCGGGTAAGTAAATGTGCCCCATTGTGTTGTCCTATGTGATTATACCCTAAACATGAGGAATATATCAGTATATTAAGCTTATTTTATACATTGTAACTATTCTAAATGTACAGAATAAAGATGTATATGAGGTGATTGTAAATGGCACTGATCAAAAGAGAGGCACTTTCAGAACCCTGCAGGTTATTAGTGATAATCTGCACCTTGTGATAATTTTCTTTATTATCCGAGAATCCCGATGTAACTGCCGCTGAACTTTGTATAGATGTTGTGCTGTCCCAAAGTGAGCGACACCCTCTGGCAGAAGGTTGTCCAGATAAAGGCCAAAGGTGTGACCCTATCAGCCTAAGCAAGAGAAGTTGTTCCACCTCTGTGATTTCTAGAATATTGCATCTTTACAACATCACAAACTCATTCCTGTCCCTCAAAAAGCAGATCAACCCCAAAAGACAGAGGTAAGAGAGGACAGGATAACGTAGATAATCTCCATGGGGAATCGTTTCATCACTGCAACTGGAATTGCCTCCAGCTCAGGACTGACCAGGGAAGAATCTGTCTCGTCATGTAGCGTCACAACATTTAAGAGCATTTGGACTGAAAGCCGACTCTGCAGTGACCAAACCTCTGATTAGGAAAAAGAAGCAGAAGTCTAGACTCACCTCTGAGAAGCAAGTTGTGCAGACAGAGTACAATTCTCCAGAGTTAATTTCAGTGACCAAAGCAAGATCCATTCATTTGGATCTGACAGGCGCTGGCGAACGGTGTTAAGACTGAGCCCAAAGTCTGTAAAATAGTCAGTGAGAGAAGGTGGAGGAAGTGTCCTGGTTTGGGGAATGTTTTTCTGCAGCAGGAGTTGGACCTCTCATACAGATACAAGGCAGAGTGACTACAAGTGCTTATCAGAACCTTCTTCAACAACACACGGTTCCTTCCTTGTTTTCATCACTCAATCAGTTCGCAATTTTAATGCAGCACATTGCCCCCTGGTCACACAGCAAAACGGGTGAAGCAGTTCCTTGACAAAGAAAACATTGAAACAATGAAACGGCCGCAGCCCAGATTTATACCCAAAAGAAAACCTCTGGAAAAACCTTGGTGACAAAGTGCAGGGCAAGAAACCCACAACAGTCACAGAACTGCGGAAGAGACTAAGATGAGCGGAGCAGATCCCAGCAGGAAAGTGTGAGAGGCTAGTGCTGCCCTGCAGCCAGTGCGGAGGTCCTGCGGCCGGTGCGGAGGTCCTGTGCGCTCTCTACTGATTAATGACAGCTGGATCCTGCAGGAAATGTCAGTATAATCTGTCTCTGTGCTCCAGTCATTGCTGTTCTTTAATTATCATATGACGTTCTTTGCAAAATAAAAGGTTTTATGTTGACACTTTGGTCATTCGTTCTAGTGACCTCTTTAAAAAAAAAAAAAACCAAAATGTTCATCAATGGAGATTACATTATTTTTGGAAAAGATCAAGTGATCAGACAATTTTCTTGCTTTCTCTCTCTAATATATATATTGCAGCGAAGGCTTACCGGTAGCACCCGCGATCGGTGCCAGCACCGATCAGGGGTGTTTTACTGCTGATCGCCGCTGGCAAAGGTGCCGGCGCCATTTTTCCGTGGATCGTCGCTCCCCATGATGTCATCGGGGAGCGGTGATCCGTCGCCATGGTAGCTTCGGGTCTCACGAAGACCCGAAGCTACTTCGGGTTAACCCATTCATTACAATGTGCCCTCAGCACATTGTAATGTATGAATAGTAAAATCCCCATATACTGCCATACTGTAGTATGGCAGTATATGATAGGATCGTACAGACACCCTAGGGAGTCTGAAAAATAGTAAATAAAAAAAAAAAAAAAAAAAAAAAAAGTTAAAATAAAAAAATTATAATAAAAAAAACTAAAAATTCAAATCACCCCACTTTCCCTAGAACTGATACAAATATAAATAAACAGCAAAAACCATAAAACACATTAGGTATTGGCGCCCCCGAAAATGCCCGATCAAAATATGATAACGTTTTTCACTGCGTTTAACCCCGTAGCGGAAAATCGCGCCCAAAGTCGAAAATGGCACTTTTTTGCCATTTAAAAAAAAATTAAAAATTCTAAGTGATCAAAAGGTTGCACAAAGAATAAAGCAGACCTGTCATTTGGGGTGCACAGTGAAATCTGTAAAATCCAAGCCCACAAGAATACGCCACAAATGCGTTTTTTTTTTACCAATTTCACTGCATTTGGAATTTTTTTCCCACTTCCCTGTACACGGCATGGAATATTAAATACCACCATTTTGAAGTGTAATTTGTTACGCAGAAAAAACAAGTCGTCACAGCTCTGTACGTGGAAAAATAAAAAAGTTACAGATTTTTGAATGTGGGGAGTGAAAAATGAAAACGCAAAAACGAAAGAGGGTTGCGGTGGGAAGGGGTTAATGATGTTGTCTCTCGCTGTGATAGCCAAGATCTTTCAGTATTTTGTATGACATTTTGTGTTCTCCATATCTTCTTGGCCACTGGTGGTCTCCTCTTGTGTATACACTTCTCAAAAAAACAATAAAGGAAACAGAAACATCACAGTAGGGGGAAATTGTTCAAACGTTTGCGTACGACAGATCCCCCCATCCAGCCAGAATCATCAAGAGGCTTAGAGATATTGACTTACCTGGGAGGTGGCAGTGCCACCCGGGAAAACAATGCCAGGTTCCCAAGTTTTTAAAAAGTACGCATGCACAGGGCAGGAAAGCCCCCTCCAACGCCGGCATGATGTAGAGGTGCCGTAGTCGCATCATAATGTTTAATTCTTGCAGTGCGCATTTGCGATTAATTCTCTGCTTTTGTGCAAGAAAACTTGTGTAGAGTCAGTGATAAATTCCCCCCCCCAATGTCAATCACTTCGGTGACATGATCCTGTCCAATTATGAAAAGACACTCATCGTGAATCAATTTCTCCTGCTGTTATACAAATGGAACAGGTACAGATGATAACCCCCATAAAATGAGTGTTTCTGTAGGAGGTGTCCACACACCCTTTCTCTGCTGTCATCTATTTTGGGTGTTTGCATTTTGTTATTGTTCTCACCCCCAGAGGTAGTTCAAGGTAGTGTCACTATCCTCCACTGTGACCGGTTTGGTAATGGATCTGGAAAGGTGTAAGGAAGAGGTTTTTTATTTTTTTTGGAGCGCCACATAGCCAGAGGAACCCTGCCTGCAATTAGGGACTGGGATGAGATCTTGAGACCCATTGAGATACAATACACAGTCTACAGTGGGCCGGGGTTCTGATCCAAAACAATGCAAGGCCTCATGTGGTTGTAGTGTGTCAGCAGTCATCAATCAGCGACATCAAGCCTTCTTCCCTCCACAACACGTTGTACTACAGACTGTCCAGGAGTTGACTGATGCCTTATCCAGGTCCGATCACTCAGGAGAACATCCTCCGCCTCATCAGAACCATGTCCACACATTAAGGAGATACTGAAGGCGGCACGTCAGCAATGGATCAAGATCCAGCGTTCTAAACCGCAATCCCCGTCCAGCGTTACATCATTCCACAGCTCTAGGCAAAGGCTACATACCGCTAGAATGTTTCCATATGTTGCCTTATACCACAGATACACAGGTGCATCATGTCCGCGTGGAGAAAGTTCTGATTGTGGCCCATTTTTCATAATCTGCTGCGTGTCACTATAAGTAATTATAACTTTGGAAGCTTCAACATATCAAAGTGATTTTGAAATAGTTTTGTCGGGACACTTTGTGTTTCATGTTAGTTTTTTGTGGTATGTTTTTTTTTCACTTATTTATGAAAAAAACTGATATTTGGTGTAAATTTTTTAAAAATTCTTGAAATTCAAAACGTTCTACTTTTTCCACCACAGTCATAAGAGTGTCATAAGATTGATCCCCAATCTCTCCTGAGTATAACAATCCCCCATATGTGGTGGTGACTGTTGTACGGGCACTGGAGGGGCATGGAGGGGAAGCTGCGCCATTCATAGCAGATTGTATAATCTTTATTTTTTTGGCAATTTGGACATATAATGGCTTATTTTCTGCGACATGAGATGCATTTTACACTGGACCATAAATATAACATATTCCCTTATATACTCGAGTATAAGCAAAGTTTTTAAGCACAAAAATTGTGACGAAAAACCCTACCTCTGCTTATACTTATAGTCAGTGCAAACCCCCCCCCCCCCAGGTCCTCTTCAGTCTTCAGCTCTGGGGCCCGGTCTTAAAATTAGGGGCCTCTGCTTATACACAAGTAAATACGGTATCTTTATTTTATAGATCACTACGATTACGCTGATACTTGATTTATATAGATTTTTTTAAATGTATGTTTACAACTTTACTAAAGAAAAACTATTATAGAGAAAATCTCATTTATTTTCATATCGCTATCTTTTCGGTGACAGAGCTGTTTTAGGGCTTATTTTTTATGTGTTCAGTTGTCCTTTTCAGTGGTACCATGGGTGCACATAACTTTTTTGATCACTTTTTGGAACATTGTAAAGGGATTTTATGAAAAATGTACATTTTTAGCAGGTTTTTGGGTTTTGTTTTTGCAGCGCTCACTGAGCTGCTCCAATATCGTTACCGATTTATTGTACACGTTGTTATGTTTGTTAAATTTATAAACCTGCCAAAAATTATGATTTTTACCCATTTAATCCCACACAAAATGCAATAAAAAGTGATTAAAAAAAAAAAAAACATATCTACTCCACAATGTTATTATTACAAAGTACAGCATGTCCTGCAAAAAAAAAAAAAAAAACAAGCCATCAAATAGCTACATAATCAAAAAAAATAAATGTGTTATGCCACTTGGAAGACGGCAATGCAAAAACGATTTTTTACGCACATTAGGTTTTATTTTGAGAAATTTAGTAAAATGTAATAAAACATATCTAAGTCTGGTATCTCCATAATTGTAGTGACCCATAGAATAAATATAAAATGTTTATTAGGCTGTATGGTGAACAACACCCAAAAAAATAATGTTTAAAATCAATTACATAATTGTTGCTTTTCCATTCCTCAACACCCGAAAAAGTTAAAAATGTTTTCAACAAGGGGGTATACTGGAAAAAACACCTCATCCCGCAAAAAACAAACAAAAAAATAATTGCCCACACATGGCTCCACTTACGGGAAAATATAGAATTGGTCTTACCGGTAATTCGGTTTCCACTAAGTGACCATGAGGGCCCCCACCTGGAGGATGCACCTTATATCCTGTAGGGACAGGAAGTTACAAGAGTTCAAAAGACTCCTCCCTAGCACCCCACACCAGTGTCTAACAAAGTACCACCTGGAAGGTTGCAAGTGTATAGAAAATTTGGACCCATTACCAAGAAGGAAGAGAAATAATAGGGGGCCGTCGTGGTCAGTTAGTGTTAACCGAATTACTGGCAAGACTAATTTTATATTTTCCACCACGTTCCCATGACGGCCCCCACCTGGAGACTTACCAGATCATACTATTATTAGGGAGGGACTACCAGATCATCCTGGGAGGCAATATGCAAGCGGTAGTGTTTTGCAAATGTTGAGGAACTTGATCACGTTGCGGCACGGCAGATCTGGTCTAGAGATGCACCTCTTCTTTTCTGCCCATGAGGCTGCCAAAGCTCTCGTGGAAGGGGCTTTAAAGTTTTCCGGAAGGGGAGTGTTTGCGGACTTACAGTAGAGAATGATAGTAGATTTTATCCATATAGCTAAAGTTGCTTTAGAGGTTTTTCCCTGCAAAATTAACTAACAAGTATGGATCTTTCCTCCAGCCTTGTGTAGCTTCTAGGTAAAGAAGTCCACACCTTCTAACCTCTAGGGTTTGCCATCTTCTCTCAAAACCTGTTTTAGGGTGTGAACAGAAGGAGGGAAGAACGATCTCTTGTCTGCCGTGAAAGTCTGAGACTACTTTTGGAAGAAAGAGGGGGTCTAACAAAAGCGGTTTTAGTTTTAGTCTTATTTTATCTCAATCTAAAGGTTCGAAGGGAGTCCCTGTGAGATGATTTAGAACAAAGGAAAGATCCCAAGGGGGCACCTGTTTTTTTTTTTTATATATATGGTCTGATACAGGAACAGCCTCGAATGAACCTCTTAACCCACTGATGGTCTGCTAGGGAAAAGTCGAGAAAAACGCTTAGTGCAGAAATTTGGACCTTGAGGGTACTGGGTCTGAGTCCCTGAGTAAAACCTGACTGTAAAAAATCTAAAATGTGTGCTAGATTTGGGGTGCCCTGAGAGGGAGGGTGGTCCCCGCACCAAGGGGAGAATTTCTTCCAAATCTTTAGATTGCATTGGTTACAGGTTTCCTACTTGCTTTAATGTTACTGATTACTTAGTTAGAGAGGCCTTTTGCTGATAAGGTCCTCTCAGGATCCAGAATGTGAATTTTAACTGATGCATGTTCTGAAGACATAACGGTCCTGGTGTAGGAAGATCCTGATGGTAGGAGAGAAGAAAGGGGTTGTCTATAGACAGTCTTTGAATGACCGGAAACCAGCTTGTTTTTGGCCAGAATGGGGCAATAAAGATCAATAGAGACTGCTTGGTTCTCAGCTGCTGCAGTACCCTGGGGATCAAAGCGTAGACTAGACCTGTTCCCCATGATTGGCTGAAAACGTCTAGGCCTGCTGGAGAGGCCCAGAAAAAAAAAAAAAAGTGAGTCTTCCTCCTGTTTTGGCGAGTTGCAAACAGATCCAGTACGGGAGTCCCCCAAAGATACAGATTTCTTCGAAGGTTTCCGGGTATTCGTTTGGATCCAGTATGAATCTGCTCAGGAAGTCTGCGTCTAAATTTTCTGTACCACTGAGGTGAATTGCCCCTGAGGGAAAGAAGGTAGGATTCTGCCCACTTGAAGATCTGACGGGATAGGCATGTCAGGTTTTTTGATTTTGCACCCCCGTCTGCGAAAGTATGCAATAGTTGTTGTATTGTTGGAGAGGATTCTGATATGTTGGCCTTTTATGGATTTGTGGACTGTTCTGAGAGTCTCTAGGACTGCTTTTAGCTCCCTGTAATTTGAGGACATGAAGAGAGTGAGATCGGCCCACTGTCCCTGAAGATACAGACCTGGAAGTACTGCTCCCCAACCCTTCAGACATGCGTAAATATGGATTGTTAGAACTCCCCCTTCCTTAGATTTTGGGAATTTCTCCACCAGGTGAGGGGATGCTTGACTAGATGAGGAATTTTTACTGTATATTGTCCAAGTTTGCATTCTCATATGGTTCTGAGCCCAAGCTACGCACTGGATGCAGCATGTCAAGAGTCCTAGAAGACTTAGGGCTGTCCGGATGTTGCAGACATTCTTTTTCTGAATGAGACTCGCAGCTTAAATTTTTAAATTTTCTCTTGTGGCAAAAAAGAACTCAGTTTTGCTGAATCTAACCTTACACCTAGAAACTTCTTCGCCCTCTGTGGAGTTAGGTCAGTTTTTTCTCAATTTATAATCCATCCTAGATCTTGAGGAAGCTTTTGTGAGCTCTTAGCTCGGCCTCTGTTCTGGCAATTAAGTGCAGATGGTCGAGGTATGGTACAATCACAATGTTCTTCATCCTTAAGTCGGCTACCACTTCCACCATTATTTTGGTGAATATGCGTGGGGCAGACAAAATTCTGAATGGCAGTGCCTTGAATTGAAAGTGAAGGATTTCTCCTTCCGGGGATCGGATCGCATATCTGAGATATTTTTGATGGCTTTGGAGAATGGGGACATGATAGTATGCGTCCTTGAGATCTATTGTGCATAGAAAATAATTGAAACCTATTTTACTGATTCCATCTTGAAATGTTTGTATCTGAGGAATTCGGTTTTTTTCAAATTTATAATTAAACGGTAAGAACAGTTTTGTTTTTTAACTAAGAATAGGAGGGGAATATAATCCTTCCCTTTTTTCTAACTCCTCTACTGGAACAATCGCATTCATATGACATAGCTGCTGAATGTTGGCCCCCAGTTGGAGATTTTTTCGATCTAAGGGGTCTTTAAGCTGAACAATATCTTCCAAGGGGAGGTCAGTTTAACTACTCTTGTGACCTGGACATCTACCTTCGGTATGGAGTCCCAGAAAGCATTTTCTTCGAATATTCATCTATTACGTAACTCCTTAGGGACTGATATCCTTTTCTCTGGATCTTTTGTGTCTACTACTGGAAAGACCTGCTTCTTTTTGCGTTTTAATCCTCCAAAGAGTTTGTTGGTTCAACGAAATCTTCGATATCTAAGGGGTTTCTTAAAGCTTAACAGATTGTCTAGATCTTCTGAAGAGAAGAGGTATTTTGCGTGCCCCTGTTTTTTAGGTTGGACTTCCTATAAATCATCCTCAAATTTCTTACTTAGAGAACCAGAAGGGAAATCTGAATCCTGATCAGATGAGGAGGATTGAACGTATCTAGGTTTTTTTCTGGGGGGGGGGTTCAGGCAAATATACGGCAATGGAGGAGGATACCTCCTCTTTAATTGCTAGTCTCAGTTCGTTTATTAGGGAAGATCTTTCCCCCTTAAGGACTTTGGTTAAGCAGTTTGCACATAAAATCTTTTTATAATCCTTGGCTACTTTTGCACTGCATAACCCACATCTTTCAGATGGTTTCTTAGTAGGTTTCTCTTTTTGTTCTCTCTTTAGGTCCTTTTTGTTCCTTTCCCTAAGAAAGTATATATGATAACAGATAATTACAAAGACAGATATGCCTTTGTGTGGGAGAGAGGTCAGCCCAATGCTTGTACTTCCGGGTACCAGGACCTGGAACAGGTTTGTTGCTTTGTCTGCCATCGTCTTTAGACGGGGAAGCACTGGAGCCATGGTGAACATTCTCCATGGACGCCTTTTGAATGTGGACTCGGCATTCACGTGGTGGGGCTCCACCCCCTTCCCGGGCTGATCCGGAACTGCAACCAGGGCGCATCGAAACCAATGATGCTCCGGAAGTTGTATTTTGGCGTCGGAGCGTGCCTCTCTAGCAAGGCCCGGCAAGATAGGTACCAGGTCGAGGAGCAGATTTCCAAGGCAAGTCGCCGAGTATTAAAAAATGGTTCCCCCCCCCCTCCATCTTCGGTCCCAGCATTAGTCTCATGAGACCACTGGATGGGAATTGAATCCGAGGGGGAAAGGAGGGAAGGGGGTAGCATTTTCCCAACACATATTGGGGCACATTGAACAGAGGGGAGACCTTGGCGCAAAGTTGGGGTCTATATGAATAAATGGTATGGCAAAGGTGTCGCTGCTGGTATAATATGAGCCGCCCGAGCTCATACAAGTGTACAACACAATAGAAGACAAAATCACAATCTACCTGCGCTGACTGTGACTACTGATGCAAACAGTGATATATGAAGTGAAGGGATGTATTGGCTGAGTGGGGAACCGACCTGATTAAAAACAGTCTTCCATTGAGGAGGTGGTGATGATCAGGAAGTTTCTCCGCAGTGTGAATAGTCCCACAAGGATAGTAGGTATCCAATGTAGTAGATGCTTTTCCTGTGAGCCAAGTTTGAAGTCAGTCCAGAAGCAGAGCGATTCAGTGCGGGAGCCCCGGCCGGTGGCTCGACCACACGATGAGTAGGTAGTGAATAGTGACGTCACTCTAAGTTACGGATGGAGCGGTGGGACATGGGTGAACACGCACCGAACACGTTTTCAAGAGCTACGGCTCTTCCTCAGGGTAGAGTTCAACCTTCTCTGCCACTGCCGTAATTTATCAGCTTCCAATAGAGCTCCGGCTGCTTGTTCTGCCTTCAATCTTCTAAGTGCGGTCAGTGAGACATTCATCTGGATGTTGGTTGATATTTATTTACAGATATCTTTGCGTGGTCTATTCAAGCAATCTATAAGTTATACTTCTGTTTGTGTCAAAAATATAGATGTTTACATAGATTGTGATTAAATACTGGGTGTAAACATACTGTTAACATTGCAGTAAAACATTTTTTATTATAAGACCTCATATATGCCTAATATTTCTACAATCATATCTACAATATTGGGGCACATTTACTTACCCGGTCCTGTCCCGATCAGAAAGACACTGTTGCTGTGTGCTAGGGAGGAGCCTTTTGACCTCTTGTAACTTCCCTACAGGATATAAGGAGCATCCACAGGTGGGGGCCGTCATGGGAACGTGGTGGAAAACTAAAACTAGGAAAAAAAAACTGGCTGATGTATGGCGCTCCTTCCCTTCTGCGCCTCACTGTACACCCCTACAACATCCACATGTCGGGTGTCTCAGAGAAATTGCAAAAACATTTTTATGATGGGTTTTCTCTTTTTATATTTTGGAAATGTGTAAATTTTAGGGCTAAATGAACGTATAAACAACAAAATTAGACCATTCTAAATTTCATCTCCATCTCAAGGGGTTAACAATATTCCTAAAAGCTGTTTCTGGTAGTTTGAGGGGTGCAGATTTGAAAATGGGTTGCTGTACAAGGGATTTCTAATATTAATTTCATTATAAAACAATGATGATCCCCAAAAAAGTCAATTCTGAAATCTCCTTAAAAATTCCTAAAACCTGATGTTCCATTTGTAGCCACGAGACATCATAATACATTTTTCAGACATTTCAAAATTGATGAAAACGTAAAGTACCATATGGGAAATGTCATTCATCAACTTTAAGGGGTTAAACAATCGTTTGTTCTGAGCCGATTTCCCATGTGTTCCTGAAGTGGCCTTATTATACATATACAGGCGCTCCCCTACTTAAGAAAACCCGACTTACAGACGACCCCTAGTTACAAACGGACCTTTGGTAATATTCTGTACTTTACCCCTAGACTACAATGATCAGCTGTAACAGTTATCAGGTGTCTGTAATGAAGCATTAGTGTTAATCCTGGTTCTGAGGACAACCCAACATTTTTAAAATCCAATTGTCACAGAGACCCCAAAAAAATGTGTCTGGAGTTACAATGATAAAGTATACGGTTCCGACTTGCATACAAATTCAACTTAAGAACCAACCAACAGACCCTATCCTATACGTAACCCCGGGACTGCCTGTATAAGGGGTCATATAAGACAGTCAAAAGAGGTTTAGCCCACCATGTCTATGTGTATGGTTATTCCCCGGCTGTGGAAGTCTCAGGATGCTCCTTCAAGGAGGATGTGGGAGGAAGAACTGGGATACATAATGAGAATAGAGGAAATGATTTCCACTACCGGGGACAGGCCTGATGCGGCCTAATCCTCCATACCAAGCGGCTTCCATGGTCGTCCTTAGAGACTCCCCAGAGTTCCGCTCTTGGGTATCGTGAGAAGGATGTGGTCACTTCTGTAGTTTCTTTGTAGATGGGTGTCCTTATGTGTCCTTGTTATTGTCAGTGAGAAGTATTTGGTGGATTAATATTCTCTTATAATAGGTTGTAATTGTACAACCATCCACTACCTGTGCCTGCCGCTTGGCGTATCCAGGTGTTGTTTGTTCTAATGTTTGGATCAATGTTCCTTATGAAATATTGTCACTTCATATATATCTTCCAATGTGATTGTACTGTATTTGTATAAATCTTATACCTTGTTAAATAAATTCTTGTCCCCTGTACTTTAAATACTGCCCCCTATATACAGGAATACAACTACTATAATACTGCCCCCTATGGACAGGAATATAACTACTATAATACTGCCCCCTATGTACAGGAATATAACTACTATAATACTGCCCCCTATGTACAGGAATATAACTACTATAATACTGCCCCCTATGTACAGGAATATAACTACTATAATACTGCCCCCTATGTACAGGAGTATAACTACTATAATACTGCCCCCTATGTACAGGAATATAACTACTATAATACTGCCCCCAATGTACAAGAATATAACTACTATAATACTGCCCCCCTATGTACAGGAATATAACTACTATAATACTGCCCCCTATGTACAGGAATATAACTACTATAATACTGCCCCCTATGTACAAGAATATAACTACTATAATACTGCCCCCTATGTACAGGAGTATAACTACTATAATACTGCCCCCTATGTACAGGAATATAACTACTATAATACTGCTCCCTATGTACAGGGATATAACTACTATAATACTGCTCCCTATGTACAGGGATATAACTACTATAATACTGCCTCCTATGTACAGGAATACAACTACTATAATACTGCCCCCTATGGACAGGAATATAACTAATATAATACTGCCCCCTATGTACAAGAATATAACTACTATAATACTAGCCCCTATGTACAGGGATATATCTACTATAATACTGCCCCCTATGTACAGGAATATAACTAATATAATACTGCCCCCTATGTACAAGAATATAACTACTATAATACTGCCCCCTATGTACAGGAATATAACTACTATAATACTGCCCCCCTATGTACAGGAATATAACTACTATAATACTGCCCCCTATGTACAAGAATATAACTGCTATAATACTGCCCCCTATGTACAGGAATATAACTGCTATAATACTGCCCCCTATGTACAAGAATATAACTACTATACTACTGCCCCCTATGTACAGGAATATAACTACTATAATACTGCCCCCTATGTACAGGAATATAACTACTATAATACTGCCCCCTATGTACAGGAATATAACTACTATAATACTGCCCCCTATGTACAGGAATATAACTACTATAATACTGCCCCCTATGTACAGGAATATAACTACTATAATACTGCCCCCTATGTACAGGAATATAACTACTATAATACTGCCCCCTATGTACAAGAATATAACTACTATAATACTGCCCCCTATGTACAGGGATATAACTACTATAATACTGCCCCCTATGTACAGGAATATAACTACTATAATACTGCCCCCTATGTACAAGAATATAACTACTATAATACTGCCCCCTATGTACAGGAATATAACTACTATAATACTGCCCCCTATGTACAGGAATATAACTACTATAATACTGCCCCCTATGTACAGGGATATAACTACTATAATACTGCCCCCTATGTACAGGAATATAACTACTATAATACTGCCCCCTATGTACAGGAATATAACTACTATAATACTGCCCCCTATGTACAGGAATATAACTACTATAATACTGCCCCCTATGTACAGGAATATAACTACTATAATACTGCCCCCTATGTACAGGAATATAACTACTATAATACTGCCCCCTATGTACAGGAATATAACTACTATAATACTACCCCCTATGTACAGGAATATAAGTACTATAATACTGCCCCCTATGTACAGGAATATAACTACTATAATACTGCCCCCTATGTACAAGAATATAACTACTATAATACTGCCCCCTATGTACAGGAATATAACTACTATAATACTGCCCCCTATGTACAGGAATATAACTACTATAATACTGCCCCCTATGTACAGGAATATAACTACTATAATACTGCCCTCTATGTACAGGAATATAACTACTATAATACTGCCCCCTATGTACAGGAATATAACTACTATAATACTGCCCCCTATGTACAGGAATATAACTACTATAATACTGCCCCCTATGTACAGGAATATAACTACTATAATACTGCCCCCTATGTACAGGAATATAACTACTATAATACTGCCCTCTATGTACAGGAATATAACTACTATAATACTGCCCCCTATGTACAGGAATATAACTACTATAATACTGCCCCCTATGTACAGGAATATAACTACTATAATACTGCCCCCTATGTACAAGAATATAACTACTATAATACTGCCCCCTATGTACAGGGATATAACTACTATAATACTGCCCCCTATGTACAGGAATATAACTACTATAATACTGCCCCCTATGTACAAGAATATAACTACTATAATACTGCCCCCTATGTACAGGAATATAACTACTATAATACTGCCCCCTATGTACAGGAATATAACTACTATAATACTGCCCCCTATGTACAGGGATATAACTACTATAATACTGCCCCCTATGTACAGGAATATAACTACTATAATACTGCCCCCTATGTACAGGAATATAACTACTATAATACTGCCCCCTATGTACAGGAATATAACTACTATAATACTACCCCCTATGTACAGGAATATAAGTACTATAATACTGCCCCCTATGTACAGGAATATAACTACTATAATACTGCCCCCTATGTACAAGAATATAACTACTATAATACTGCCCCCTATGTACAGGAATATAACTACTATAATACTGCCCCCTATGTACAGGAATATAACTACTATAATACTGCCCCCTATATACAGGAATATAACTACTATAATACTGCCCTCTATGTACAGGAATATAACTACTATAATACTGCCCCCTATGTACAGGAATATAACTACTATAATACTGCCCCCTATGTACAGGAATATAACTACTATAATACTGCCCCCTATGTACAGGAATATAACTACTATAATACTGCCCCCTATGTACAGGAATATAACTACTATAATACTGCCCCCTATGTACAGGAATATAACTACTATAATACTGCCCTATAGCCCGGGGCAGATGGGGGCACCTGCCTGTATATCCGGGGTAGCTGAGGTGAAGTCCTCCTGTCAGACTGCTTCTTATTTTCCCGCCCTTGTGTTACCTCAGAGCGGGTCACATGACTGAGGTGCAGGTTGCGCGCTCCTTCTTATTCCCTCTGTGGTTAGCCCCGCCTCCTTCCTGCTGTCACTTGTTGCTGCCCTTAGTGTACAGCCAGTGATTGGTTGGCTCTTCTGACTCTCTGTAAGAGCAATGATTGGTTGTCGAATGTTTACCCCGCCCCTGCATGGTGACAGCTTTCCGCACTACATCTCCCGGCATACCTTGCGGGTGACGCGCCGGTCCCGTGACTGCCGCCCGCTTCGCTCCTCCCGGTCTGTGTAAAGATGGCGGACGAGGACGGGATTCACTCTAGCCAACGGAACGGGGGCGGAGGCCCGGGCTTCGGGCTGGTGGGGGGTCCGAGGGTTGTGCGGATAGTAAAGTCCGAGTCCGGTTATGGCTTCAACGTGCGGGGACAGGTGAGCGAGGGCGGCCAACTACGGAGCATCAACGGAGAGCTGTACGCCCCTCTGCAGCATGTCAGCGCCGTCCTGCCCGGGGGAGCTGCGGACCGCGCCGGCATCCGCAAGGGAGACCGCATCCTGGAAGTGTGAGTACCGGCCGACTACACCCGACACCAGCCTACACCGACGGTGTGACACCCGACTACACTCCTGTCATGTGCCGCCTCCTCCTGTGTGACCCCCGACTACACTCCTGTCATGTGCCTCCTCCTGTGTGATACTCGACTACACTCCTGTCATGTGCCTCCTCCTGTGTGACCCCCGACTACACTCCTGTCATGTGCCTCCTCCTGTGTGACCCCTGACTACGCTCCTGTCATGTGCCTCCTCCTCCTGTGTGACCCCTGACTACGCTCCTGTCATGTGCCTCCTCCTCCTGTGTGACCCCTGACTACGCTCCTGTCATGTGCCTCCTCCTCCTGTGTGACCCCTGACTACGCTCCTGTCATGTGCCTCCTCCTCCTGTGTGACCCCCGACTATGCTCCTGTCATGTGCCTCCTCCTCCTGTGTGACCCCCGACTATGCTCCTGTCATGTGCCTCCTCCTGTGTGACCCCCGACTAGACTCCTGTCATGTGCCTCCTCCTCCTGTGTGACCCCCGACTAGACTCCTGTCATGTGCCGCCTCCTCCTGTGTGACCCCCGACTAGACTCCTGTCATGTGCCTCCTCCTCCTGTGTGATCCCCGACTACACTCCTGTCATGTGCCTCCTCCTCCTGTGTGACCCCCGACTACACTCCTGTCATGTGCCTCCTCCTCCTGTGTGATCCCCGACTACGCTCCTGTCATGTGCCTCCTCCTCCTGTGTGACCCCCGACTACGCTCCTGTCATGTGCCTCCTCCTCCTGTGTGACTCCCGACTACACTCCTGTCATGTGCCTCCTCCTCCTGTGTGACTCCCGACTACACTCCTGTCATGTGCCTCCTCCTCCTGTGTGACCCCCGACTACGCTCCTGTCATGTGCCGCCTCCTCCTCCTGTGTGACCCCTGACTACACTCCTGTCATGTGCCTCCTCCTGTGTGACCCCCGACTACACTCCTGTCATGTGCCTCCTCCTGTGTGACCCCCGACTACACTCCTGTCATGTGCCTCCTCCTCCTGTGTGACTCCTGACTACACTCCTGTCATGTGCCTCCTCCTGTGTGACCCCCGACTATGCTCCTGTCATGTGCCTCCTCCTGTGTGACCCCCGACTAGACTCCTGTCATGTGCCTCCTCCTCCTGTGTGACCCCTGACTAGACTCCTGTCATGTGCCGCCTCCTCCTGTGTGACCCCCGACTAGACTCCTGTCATGTGCCTCCTCCTCCTGTGTGATCCCCGACTACACTCCTGTCATGTGCCTCCTCCTCCTGTGTGACCCCCGACTACACTCCTGTCATGTGCCTCCTCCTCCTGTGTGACCCCCGACTACACTCCTGTCATGTGCCTCCTCCTGTGTGACCCCCGACTACACTCCTGTCATGTGCCTCCTCCTCCTGTGTGACTCCTGACTACACTCCTGTCATGTGCCTCCTCCTCCTGTGTGACCCCTGACTACGCTCCTGTCATGTGCCTCCTCCTCCTGTGTGACCCCTGACTACGCTCCTGTCATGTGCCTCCTCCTCCTGTGTGACCCCCGACTATGCTCCTGTCATGTGCCTCCTCCTCCTGTGTGACCCCCGACTATGCTCCTGTCATGTGCCTCCTCCTGTGTGACCCCCGACTAGACTCCTGTCATGTGCCTCCTCCTCCTGTGTGACCCCCGACTACACTCCTGTCATGTGCCGCCTCCTCCTGTGTGACCCCCGACTAGACTCCTGTCATGTGCCTCCTCCTCCTGTGTGATCCCCGACTACACTCCTGTCATGTGCCTCCTCCTCCTGTGTGACCCCCGACTACACTCCTGTCATGTGCCTCCTCCTCCTGTGTGACCCCCGACTACACTCCTGTCATGTGCCTCCTCCTGTGTGACCCCCGACTACACTCCTGTCATGTGCCTCCTCCTCCTGTGTGACTCCTGACTACACTCCTGTCATGTGCCTCCTCCTCCTGTGTGACCCCTGACTACGCTCCTGTCATGTGCCTCCTCCTCCTGTGTGACCCCTGACTACGCTCCTGTCATGTGCCTCCTCCTCCTGTGTGACCCCCGACTATGCTCCTGTCATGTGCCTCCTCCTCCTGTGTGACCCCCGACTATGCTCCTGTCATGTGCCTCCTCCTGTGTGACCCCCGACTAGACTCCTGTCATGTGCCTCCTCCTCCTGTGTGACCCCCGACTACACTCCTGTCATGTGCCGCCTCCTCCTGTGTGACCCCCGACTAGACTCCTGTCATGTGCCTCCTCCTCCTGTGTGATCCCCGACTACACTCCTGTCATGTGCCTCCTCCTCCTGTGTGACCCCCGACTACACTCCTGTCATGTGCCTCCTCCTGTGTGACCCCCGACTACACTCCTGTCATGTGCCTCCTCCTGTGTGACCCCCGACTACACTCCTGTCATGTGCCTCCTCCTCCTGTGTGACTCCTGACTACGCTCCTGTCATGTGCCTCCTCCTCCTGTGTGACTCCCGACTACACTCCTGTCATGTGCCTCCTCCTCCTGTGTGACTCCCGACTACGCTCCTGTCATGTGCCTCCTCCTGTGTGACCCCCGACTACATTCCTGTCATGTGTCTCCTTCTCCTGTGTGACTCCCGACTACACTCCTGTCATGTGCCTCCTCCTCCTGTGTGACCCCCGACTACACTCCTGTCATGTGCCTCCTCCTCCTGTGTGACCCCCGACTACACTCCTGTCATGTGCCTCCTCCTCCTGTGTGACCCCCGACTACACTCCTGTCATGTGCCTCCTCCTCCTGTGTGACCCCCGACTACACTCCTGTCATGTGCCTCCTCCTCCTGTGTGACTCCCGACTACACTCCTGTCATGTGCCTCCTCCTCCTGTGTGACTCCCGACTACACTCCTGTCATGTGCCTCCTCCTCCTGTGTGACTCCCGACTACACTCCTGTCATGTGCCTCCTCCTCCTGTGTGACTCCCGACTACACTCCTGTCATGTGCCTCCTCCTCCTGTGTGACCCCCGACTACGCTCCTGTCATGTGCCTCCTCCTGTGTGACCCCCGACTACACTCCTGTCATGTGCCTCCTCCTCCTGTGTGACTCCCGACTACGCTCCTGTCATGTGCCTCCTCCTGTGTGACCCCTGACTACACTCCTGTCATGTGCCTCCTCCTGTGTGACCCCTGACTACACTCCTGTCATGTGCCTCCTTCTCCTGTGTGACCCCCGACTACGCTCCTGTACAGTGGGACTGGTGTGGGTATGCTGAACATGTTGGGGGTTGTAGTCCTGCTCTTGTCTTATTACCCTGTGTAATAGTGATGCTGTTTCTATGACAACCAATCACAGTGCAGCTTTCACTTCTTCCAGCTCCTGGGGATTGAGCTCTTTGCTGTGATTGGGGGGGAGGGGGGAGAGGGGAGGGGCTCTCTCCATTCAATCTTATGGCAGATCCCCACGGGATGTCGGTCACATGGGCGGAGGCGCTTCCTCTTCCCTTATGTAACCAGAGGGAACGGACATGTCCTGTCACAGGGGGAAGTAGTACTGTGCACTGTATATATACAGGAGAAGTAGTACTGTGCACTGTATATATATACAGGAGAAGTAGTACTGTGCACTGTATATATACAGGAGAAGTAGTACTGTGCACTGTATATATATACAGGAGAAGTAGTACTGTGCACTGTATATATACAGGAGAAGTAGTACTGTGCACTGTATATATACAGGAGAAGTAGTACTGTGCACTGTGTATATATACAGGAGAAGTAGTACTGTGCACTGTATATATACAGGAGAAGTAGTACTGTGCACTGTATATATATACAGGAGAAGTAGTACTGTGCACTGTGTATATATACAGGAGAAGTAGTACTGTGCACTGTATATATATATACAGGAGAAGTAGTACTGTGCACTGTATATATACAGGAGAAGTAGTACTGTGCACTGTATATATACAGGAGAAGTAGTACTGTGCACTGTATATATACAGGAGAAGTAGTACTGTGCACTGTATATATACAGGAGAAGTAGTACTGTGCACTGTATATATACAGGGGAAGTAGTACTGTGCACTGTATATATATATATACAGGAGAAGTAGTACTGTGCACTGTATATATACAGGGGAAGTAGTACTGTGCACTGTATATATATATACAGGAGATGTAGTACTGTGCACTGTATATATATACAGGAGAAGTAGTACTGTGCACTGTATATATATATACAGGAGAAGTAGTACTGTGCACTGTATATATATATACAGGAGAAGTAGTACTGTGCACTGTATATATATACAGGAGAAGTAGTACTGTGCACTGTATATATATATACAGGAGAAGTAGTACTGTGCACTGTATATATATATACAGGAGAAGTAGTACTGTGCACTATATATATACAGGAGAAGTAGTACTGTGCACTGTATATATACAGGAGAAGTAGTACTGTGCACTGTATATATACAGGAGAAGTAGTACTGTGCACTGTATATATACAGGAGAAGTAGTACTGTGCACTGTATATATACAGGAGAAGTAGTACTGTGCACTGTATATATACAGGAGAAGTAGTACTGTGCACTGTATATATACAGGAGAAGTAGTACTGTGCACTGTGTATATACAGGAGAAGTAGTACTGTGCACTGGCCATATATATACAGGAGAAGTAGTACTGTGCACTGTATATATACAGGAGAAGTAGTACTGTGCACTGTGTATATACAGGAGAAGTAGTACTGTGCACTGCATATATATACAGGAGAAGTAGTACTGTGCACTGTATATATATACAGGAGAAGTAGTACTGTGCACTGTATATATATACAGGAGAAGTAGTACTGTGCACTGTATATATATACAGGAGAAGTAGTACTGTGCACTGTATATATATACAGGAGAAGTAGTACTGTGCACGGTGTATATATACAGGAGAAGTAGTACTGTGCACTGTATATATATATACAGGAGAAGTAGTGCTGTGCACTGTATATATATACAGGAGAAGTAGTACTGTGCACTGTATATATATATACAGGAGAAGTAGTACTGTGCACTGTATATATATATACAGGAGAAGTAGTACTGTGCACTGTATATATATATACAGGAGAAGTAGTACTGTGCACTGTATATATATACAGGAGAAGTAGTACTGTGCACTGTATATATATATACAGGAGAAGTAGTACTGTGCACTGTATATATATACAGGAGAAGTAGTACTGTGCACTGTATATATATACAGGAGAAGTAGTACTGTGCACTGTATATATATACAGGAGAAGTAGTACTGTGCACGGTGTATATATACAGGAGAAGTAGTACTGTGCACTGTATATATATATACAGGAGAAGTAGTGCTGTGCACTGTATATATATACAGGAGAAGTAGTACTGTGCACTGTATATATATATACAGGAGAAGTAGTACTGTGCACTGTATATATATATATATACAGGAGAAGTAGTACTGTGCACTGTATATATATATACAGGAGAAGTAGTACTGTGCACTGTATATATATACAGGAGAAGTAGTACTGTGCACTGTATATATATATACAGGAGAAGTAGTACTGTGCACTGTATATATATATACAGGAGAAGTAGTACTGTGCACTATATATATACAGGAGAAGTAGTACTGTGCACTGTATATATACAGGAGAAGTAGTACTGTGCACTGTATATATACAGGAGAAGTAGTACTGTGCACTGTATATATACAGGAGAAGTAGTACTGTGCACTGTATATATACAGGAGAAGTAGTACTGTGCACTGTATATATACAGGAGAAGTAGTACTGTGCACTGTATATATACAGGAGAAGTAGTACTGTGCACTGTGTATATACAGGAGAAGTAGTACTGTGCACTGGCCATATATATACAGGAGAAGTAGTACTGTGCACTGTATATATACAGGAGAAGTAGTACTGTGCACTGTGTATATACAGGAGAAGTAGTACTGTGCACTGCATATATATACAGGAGAAGTAGTACTGTGCACTGTATATATATACAGGAGAAGTAGTACTGTGCACTGTATATATATACAGGAGAAGTAGTACTGTGCACTGTATATATATACAGGAGAAGTAGTACTGTGCACTGTATATATATACAGGAGAAGTAGTACTGTGCACTGTATATATATACAGGAGAAGTAGTACTGTGCACGGTGTATATATACAGGAGAAGTAGTACTGTGCACTGTATATATATATACAGGAGAAGTAGTGCTGTGCACTGTATATATATACAGGAGAAGTAGTACTGTGCACTGTATATATATATACAGGAGAAGTAGTACTGTGCACTGTATATATATATACAGGAGAAGTAGTACTGTGCACTGTATATATATATACAGGAGAAGTAGTACTGTGCACGGTGTATATATACAGGAGAAGTAGTACTGTGCACGGTGTATATATACAGGAGAAGTAGTACTGTGCACGGTGTATATATACAGGAGAAGTAGTACTGTGCACGGTGTATATATACAGGAGAAGTAGTACTGTGCACGGTGTATATATACAGGAGAAGTAGTACTGTGCACGGTGTATATATACAGGAGAAGTAGTACTGTGCACGGTGTATATATACAGGAGAAGTAGTACTGTGCACGGTGTATATATACAGGAGAAGTAGTACTGTGCACGGTGTATATATACAGGAGAAGTAGTACTGTGCACGGTGTATATATACAGGAGAAGTAGTACTGTGCACGGTGTATATATACAGGAGAAGTAGTACTGTGCACGGTGTATATATACAGGAGAAGTAGTACTGTGCACGGTGTATATATACAGGAGAAGTAGTACTGTGCACGGTGTATATATACAGGAGAAGTAGTACTGTGCACGGTGTATATATACAGGAGAAGTAGTACTGTGCACGGTGTATATATACAGGAGAAGTAGTACTGTGCACGGTGTATATATACAGGAGAAGTAGTACTGTGCACTGCCTGTATATACAGGAGAAGTAGTACTGTGCACGGTGTATATATACAGGAGAAGTAGTACTGTGCACTGCCTGTATATACAGGAGAAGTAGTACTGTGCACGGTGTATATATACAGGAGAAGTAGTACTGTGCACGGTGTATATATACAGGAGAAGTAGTACTGTGCACGGTGTATATATACAGGAGAAGTAGTACTGTGCACGGTGTATATATACAGGAGAAGTAGTACTGTGCACGGTGTATATATACAGGAGAAGTAGTACTGTGCACGGTGTATATATACAGGAGAAGTAGTACTGTGCACGGTGTATATATACAGGAGAAGTAGTACTGTGCACGGTGTATATATACAGGAGAAGTAGTACTGTGCACGGTGTATATATACAGGAGAAGTAGTACTGTGCACGGTGTATATATACAGGAGAAGTAGTACTGTGCACGGTGTATATATACAGGAGAAGTAGTACTGTGCACGGTGTATATATACAGGAGAAGTAGTACTGTGCACGGTGTATATATACAGGAGAAGTAGTACTGTGCACGGTGTATATATACAGGAGAAGTAGTACTGTGCACGGTGTATATATACAGGAGAAGTAGTACTGTGCACGGTGTATATATACAGGAGAAGTAGTACTGTGCACGGTGTATATATACAGGAGAAGTAGTACTGTGCACGGTGTATATATACAGGAGAAGTAGTACTGTGCACGGTGTATATATACAGGAGAAGTAGTACTGTGCACTGGCTGTATATACAGGAGAAGTAGTACTGTGCACTGTATATATATACAGGAGAAGTAGTACTGTGCACTGGCTGTATATACAGGAGAAGTAGTACTGTGCACTGTATATATATACAGGAGAAGTAGTACTGTGCACTGTGTATATATACAGGAGAAGTAGTACTGTGCACTGTATATATACAGGAGAAGTAGTACTGTGCACTGTATATATACAGGAGAAGTAGTACTGTGCACGGTGTATATATACAGGAGAAGTAGTACTGTGCACTGCCTGTATATACAGGAGAAGTAGTACTGTGCACGGTGTATATATACAGGAGAAGTAGTACTGTGCACGGTGTATATATACAGGAGAAGTAGTACTGTGCACGGTGTATATATACAGGAGAAGTAGTACTGTGCACGGTGTATATATACAGGAGAAGTAGTACTGTGCACGTTGTATATATACAGGAGAAGTAGTACTGTGCACGGTGTATATATACAGGAGCCCTGTGCGCCCCGTTTGGGTACGGCTTGGCAGTTGTACTGTGCGCCCTGTGGGTACGGCTTGGCAGTTGTACCGTGCGCCCCGTGTGGGTACGGCTTGGCAGTTGTGCCGTGCGCCCTGTGGGTACGGCTTGGCAGTTGTGCCGTGCGCCCTGTGGGTACGGGTTGGCAGTTGTGCCGTGCGCCCTGTGGGTACGGGTTGGCAGTTGTGCCGTGCGCCCTGTGTGTACGGGTTGGCAGTTGTGCCGTGCGCCCTGTGGGTACGGCTTGGCAGTTGTGCCGTGCGCCCTGTGGGTACGGCTTGGCAGTTGTGCCGTGCGCCCTGTGGGTACGGCTTGGCAGTTGTGCCGTGCGCCCCGTGTGGGTACGGCTTGGCAGTTGTACTGTGCGCCCTGTGGGTACGGCTTGGCAGTTGTACCGTGCACTCCCGGTTTGGGACGGGTCTCACCCCTCTCCTTGTGCTCTGCAGGAATGGGGTGAACGTGGAGGGGGCGACACACAAGCAGGTGGTGGACCTGATCCGGGCGGGGGAGAAGGAGCTGGTGCTGACGGTTCTGTCGGTGCCCCCCCACGAGGCGGAGAACCTGGACCCCAGTGATGACTCGTCGGGTCAGTCCTTCTATGACTACACGGAGAAGCAGGCGGTGCCCATCTCCATCCCCACCTACAAGCACGTGGAGCAGAACGCAGAGAAGTTTGTGGTAGGTGGCGGGTGCTGCTGACCCCTGCACCCAGGATGGCTCCTCCCTCTCTCCTCCCCCCCTCATCATGGCTCCTCCCTCCTGCAGGTGTATAACGTCTACATGGCCGGCCGCCAGCTCTGCTCCAAGCGTTACCGGGAGTTCGCCATCCTCAACCAGAACCTGAAGAGGGAGTTTGCCAACTTCACCTTCCCCCGACTCCCCGGAAAGTGGCCCTTCTCCCTATCCGAACAGCAGCTGGACGCCCGGAGGAGGGGCCTGGAGGAGTACCTGGAGAAAGGTGCGGACGGGGGGGGTCAGTACTTCCCTCACACTGCTGTGCTCTGTGCCCTCTGCAGCCAGTGCCCTCTGCAGTCTCAGGACAACACTGGCTGCACAGAGCACAGAGCACAGCAGTGTGAGGTCTGATTACACATCTCTCCAGGGACAATACATAACACTGACTGCAGAGAGCACAGAACATAGCAGTGTGAGGTCTGATTACACATCTCTCCAGGGACAATACATAACACTGGCTGCAGAGAGCACAGAGCACAGCAGTGTGAGGTCTGATTACACATCTCTCCAGGGACAGTACATAACACTGGCTGCAGAGAGCACAGAGCACAGCAGTGTGAGGTCTGATTACACATCTCTCCAGGGACAGTACATAACACTGGCTGCAGAGAGCACAGAGCACAGCAGTGTGAGGTCTGATTACACATCTCTCCAGGGACAGTACATAACACTGGCTGCATAGAGCACAGAGCACAGCAGTGTGAGGTCTGATTACACATCTCTCCAGGGACAATACATAACACTGGCTGCAGAGAGCACAGAGCACAGCAGTGTGAGGTCTGATTACACATCTCTCCAGGGACAATACATAACACTGGCTGCAGAGAGCACAGAGCACAGCAGTGTGAGGTCTGATTACACATCTCTCCAGGGACAATACATAACACTGGCTGCAGAGAGCACAGAGCACAGCAGTGTGAGGTCTGATTACACATCTCTCCAGGGACAGTACATAACACTGGCTGCAGAGAGCACAGAGCACAGCAGTGTGAGGTCTGATTACACATCTCTCCAGGGACAATACATAACACTGGCTGCAGAGAGCACAGAGCACAGCAGTGTGAGGTCTGATTACACATCTCTCCAGGGACAATACATAACACTGGCTGCAGAGAGCACAGAGCACAGCAGTGTGAGGTCTGATTACACATCTCTCCAGGGACAATACATAACACTGGCTGCAGAGAGCACAGAGCACAGCAGTGTGAGGTCTGATTACACATCTCTCCAGGGACAATACATAACACTGGCTGCAGAGAGCACAGAGCACAGCAGTGTGAGGTCTGATTACACATCACTCCAGGGACAATACATAACACTGGCTGCAGAGAGTACAGAGCACAGCAGTGTGAGGTCTGATTACACATCTCTCCAGGGACAATACATAACACTGGCTGCAGAGAGCACAAAGCACAGCAGTGTGAGATCTGATTACACATCTCTCCAGGGACAGTACATAACACTGGCTGCAGAGAGCACAGCAGTGTGAGGTCTGATTACACATCTCTCCAGGGACAATACATAACACTGGCTGCAGAGAGCACAGAGCATAGCAGTGTGAGGTCTGATTACACATCTCTCCAGGGACAATACATAACACTGGCTGCAGAGAGCACAGAGCATAGCAGTGTGAGATCTGATTACACATCTCTCCAGGGACAGTACATAACACTGGCTGCAGAGAGCACAGCAGTGTGAGGTCTGATTACACATCTCTCCAGGGACAATACATAACACTGGCTGCAGAGAGCACAGAGCACAGCAGTGTGAGGTCTGATTACATCTCTCTCCAGGGACAATACATAACACTGGCTGCAGAGAGCACAGAGCACAGCAGTGTGAGGTCTGATTACACATCTCTCCAGGGACAGTACATAACACTGGCTGCAGAGAGCACAGAGCACAGCAGTGTGAGGTGTGATTACACATCTCTCCAGGGACAATACATAACACTGGCTGCAGGGAGCACAGAGCACAGCAGTGTGAGGTCTGATTACACATCTCTCCAGGGACAGTACATAACACTGGCTGCACAGAGCACAGAGCACAGCAGTGTGAGGTGTGATTACACATCTCTCCAGGGACATTACATAACACTGGCTGCAGAGAGCACAGAGCACAGCAGTGTGAGGTCTGATTACACATCTCTCCAGGAACAATACATCACACTGGATGCACAGAGCACAGCAGTGTGAGGTCTGATTACACATCTCTCCAGGGACAATACATAACACTGGCTGCAGAGAGCACAGAGCACAGCAGTGTGAGGTCTGATTACACATCTCTCCAGGGACAATACATAACACTGGCTGCAGAGAGCACAGAGCACAGCAGTGTGAGGACTGATTACACATCTCTCCATGGACAATACATAACACTGGCTGCAGAGAGCACAGAGCACAGCAGTGTGAGGTCTGATTACACATCTCTCAGGACAATACATAACACTGGCTGCACAGAGCACAGCAGTGTGAGGTCTGATTACACATCTCTCAGGACAATGCATAGCACTGGCTGCACAGAACACAGCAGTGTGAGGTCTGATTACACATCCCTCCAGGGACAGTACATAACACTGGCTGCAGAGAGCACAGAGCACAGCAGTGTGAGAGCATGTTTCCAGTGCCCTTGGAGAAGTTACAATCCTGTAATATAAAGCCATATACACATCTACTGGGAACTATACATAAGTGTTTGCAGTGAGCACAGGACACAGCAGTGTGAGGACACACGGTGCACACTACATGGTGACATCCCCTGTAAGGTGGTGCTGGTCGGCTGATCTGTGATCTCCCCGCAGTTTGCTCCATACGAGTGATCGGAGAGAGTGACATCATGCAGGAGTTCCTGTCGGAGTCTGATGAGGTGAGACCCCGTGACCCCAGGGTTGGGTGACCTGTGTGATGACCGCTATGTCACCTCCTCCTCCTCCCCTAGAACTATAACGGCGTGTCCGATGTGGAGCTGCGAGTGGCGCTACCGGACAAAACCACGGCCACGGTGCGGGTGAAGAAGAACAGCACCACGGACCAGGTGTTCCAGGTAGGGAGCACAGTAATCCTGGGGGTGCGCTGCTCCGGCACCCGCTCACCCCCGTCTCCTCGCTCACCCCCTTCTCCCCCCACAGGCTCTCGCTGTCAAGATCGGGATGGATGGAATCACCGCAAACTACTTTGCCTTGTTCGAGGTCATCAACCATTCGTTCGGTCAGTGCTGGGTGTCGTCACAGTGTGTCGGTGTGTTGTCTCCTGGCCTCCGCTCACAGCCGCCATCTACTCTTCTCTCACAGTCAGGAAATTGGCGCCCAACGAGTTCCCCCACAAGCTGTACGTCCAGAACTACACGTCAGCCGTGCCCGGGACCTGCCTCACCCTGAGAAAGTGGCTCTTCACCACCTCGGAAGAAGCCCTGCTCAAGGACAACGACCTCGCCATCACATACTTCTTCCACCAGGTCCGTGCACGTCCTCTAGTCACAACCAGAGCAGCAGTCACTGTGCAGGAATGATATACATCCTCTATTCACAACCAGAGCAGCAGTCACTGTGCAGGAATGTACATCCTCTATTCACAACCAGAGCAGCAGTCACTGTGCAGGAATGTACATCCTCTAATCACAACCAGAGCAGCAGGCACTATGCAGTAGTGATGTACATCCTCTAGTCACAACCAGAGCAGCAGTCACTGTGCAGGAATGTACATCCTCTAGGCACAACCAGAGCAGCAGGCACTGTGAGGTAGTGATGTACATCCTCTAGTCACAACCAGAGCAGCAGGCACTATGCAGTAGTGATGTTCATCCTCTAGTCACAACCAGAGCAGCAGTCACTGTGCAGGAATGTACATCCTCTAGTCACAACCAGAGCAGCAGGCACTGTGAGGTAGTGATGTACATCCTCTAGTCACAACCAGAGCAACAGGCACTGTGCAGGAATAATGTACATCCTCTAGTCACAACCAGAGCAGCAGGCACTGTGCAGGAATGATGTACATCCTCTAGTCACAACCAGAGCAGAAGTCACTGTGCAGTAGTGATGTACATCCTCTAGTCACAACCAGAGCAGCAGGCACTGTGAGGTAGTGATGTACATCCTCTAGTCACAACCAGAGCAGAAGTCACTGTGCAGTAGTGATGTACATCCTCTAGTCACAACCAGAGCAGCAGTCACTGTGCAGTAGTGATGTACATCCTCTAGTCACAACCAGAGCAGCAGGCACTGTGCAGTAGTGATGTACATCCTCTAGTCACAACCAGAGCAGCAGGCACTGTGAGGTAGTGATGTACATCCTCTAGTCACAACCAGAGCAGCAGGCACTGTGCAGTAGTGATGTACATCCTCTAGTCACAACCAGAGCAGCAGTCACTGTGCAGTAGTGATGTACATCCTCTAGTCACAACCAGAGCAGCAGGCACTGTGCAGGAATGATGTACATCCTCTAGTCACAACTAGAGCAACAGGCACTGTGCAGGAATGATGTACATCCTCTAGTCACAACCAGAGCAGCAGTCACTGTGGAGGAATGATGTACATCCTCTAGTCACAACCAGAGCAGCAGGCACTGTGCAGTAGTGATGTACATCCTCTAGTCACAACCAGAGCAGCAGGCACTGTGCAGTAGTGATGTACATCCTCTAGTCACAACCAGAGCAGCAGTCACTGTGCAGTAGTGATGTACATCCTCTAGTCACAACCAGAGCAGCAGGCACTGTGCAGGAATGATGTACATCCTCTAGTCACAACTAGAGCAACAGGCACTGTGCAGGAATGATGTACATCCTCTAGTCACAACCAGAGCAGCAGTCACTGTGGAGGAATGATGTACATCCTCTAGTCACAACCAGAGCAGCAGGCACTGTGCAGGAATGATGTACATCCTCTAGTCACAACTAGAGCAACAGGCACTGTGCAGGAATGATGTACATCCTCTAGTCACAACCAGAGCAGCAGGCACTGTGCAGGAATGATGTACATCAGTGATTTTCAACCTGTGTGCCGTGACACATGGTCGGGTGTGCCGCAGGGAAAGTTCCCCAAACTATGGTGCCCTCTGTGTTTTGTTTCCCAGAGAAATGTAAAATGAGAAATACTGTATATACTGGCGTATAAGACTACTTTTTTTTTAACCCCTTAAAATAATGGCTACAGTGGGGGGGTCGTCTTATACGCCGGATATACGGGGGCCGCACTGTGTGAGGTGTTTTTTTTTTCCCCGTCAGCGCGCAGAGAGCCGCTTCCTGGGACCGCCGCGCATGCGCGGCAGTCCGCCTCTCAGTCATTAGAAGAGGCTTAGTACGCGCTGACGGGGCGGCGCGCTGTATGCTAATGCAGCCACCCTGTCACAGCGGTCGGCGTCACAGGCGGCACTTACAGAAGCATGTCGGATCTTCATTAATATCGCAGCTTACAGTTATGATCACCAGGCACTTGCTCTCTTGTTTGTTTTGCAAAGTTTTAAGCAGACTTTTTTTTCATTTGGGAGAGGGGTAGTCTTATACAGTGAGTATATACCAAATTCTATATTTTTAGGGCAGAAGTTGGGGGTCGTCTTATACGCCCAGTCATCTTATACGCCAGCATATACGGTACTATAGTCATGAGGCTGGAGTACTACAAGTACCGGCTCATATGCTGAGTATATGAGCTGGCACTTGTACTCTGGCCTCATGACCATAGTACTTCTCATTGTACCCCTTTATTTTGCAGTATATGAGCCACATAATAATCAGCACCATATACTAAAAACAGGGAGAAACTGAGAACTGTTGAGGAAGAGCTTCGTGTGTGTCTTTCCTCCATTCCTGCCAGGATATCCCTTTTGTGTTTATCGAGACAGGCCCAGGTTCCAGTAAAATAAATTTAGAATCTATATTATTAACTATATGTATAATATGACTGTTTTAGTGTCATTTTGTGCTATTTTGGTTGGTGGTGTGCCCCAGGATTTTCTAAGTATAAAAAGTGTGCCGCGGCTCAAAAAAGGTTGAAAATCACTGATGTACATCCTCTAGTCACAACCAGAGCAGCAGGCACTGTGCAGGAATGATGTACATCCTCTAGTCACAACCAGAGCAGCAGGCACTGTGCAGTAGTGATGTACATCCTCTAGTCACAACCAGAGCAGCAGGCACTGTGCAGGAATGATGTACATCCTCTAGTCACAACCACAGCAGCAGTCACTGTGCAGGAATGTACATCCTCTAGTCACAACCAGAGCTGCACGTGTAGTTGTACAATGCTGACTGACATCCTCTAGTTACTACCAGAGCTGCACGTGTAGTTGTACGATGCTGACTGACATCCTCTAGTTACTACCAGAGCTGCACGTGTAGTAGTACAATGCTGACTGACATCCTCTAGTCACCAGCAGAGCTGCATGTATAGTTGTGCGATGCTGACTGACATCCTCTAGTCACTACCAGAGCTGCACGTGTAGTAGTACAATGCTAACTGACATCCTCTAGTCACTACCAGAGCTGCACATGTAGTAGTACGATGCTGACTGACATCCTCTAGTTACTACCAGAGCTGCACGTGTAGTTGTACGATGCTGACTGACATCCTCTAGTTACTACCAGAGCTGCACGTGTAGTAGTACAATGCTGACTGACATCCTCTAGTCACCAGCAGAGCTGCATGTATAGTTGTGCGATGCTGACTGACATCCTCTAGTCACTACCAGAGCTGCACGTGTAGTAGTACAATGCTAACTGACATCCTCTAGTCACTACCAGAGCTGCACATGTAGTAGTACGATGCTGACTGACATCCTCTAGTTACTACCAGAGCTGCACGTGTAGTAGTACGATGCTGACTGACATCCTCTAGTTACTACCAGAGCTGCACGTGTAGTTGTACAATGCTGACTGACATCCTCTAGTCACCAGCAGAGCTGCATGTGTAGTAGTACGATGCTGAGTGACATCCTCTAGTCACTACCAGAGCTGCACGTGTAGTTGTACAATGCTGACTGACATCCTCTAGTCACCAGCAGAGCTGCATGTGTAGTAGTACGATGCTGAGTGACATCCTCTAGTCACTACCAGAGCTGCACGTGTAGTTGTACAATGCTGACTGACATCCTCTAGTCACCAGCAGAGCTGCATGTGTAGTAGTACGATGCTGAGTGACATCCTCTAGTTACTACCAGAGCTGCACGTGTAGTTGTACAATGCTGACTGACATCCTCTAGTTACTACCAGAGCTGCACGTGTAGTTGTACAATGCTGACTGACATCCTCTAGTTACTACCAGAGCTGCACGTGTAGTAGTACGATGCTGACTGACATCCTCTAGTTACTACCAGAGCTGCACGTGTAGTTGTACAATGCTAACTGACATCCTCTAGTCACCAGCAGAGCTGCATGTGTAGTAGTACGATGCTGAGTGACATCCTCTAGTCACTACCAGAGCTGCACGTGTAGTAGTACAATGCTGACTCACATCCTCTAGTTACTACCAGAGCTGCACGTGTAGTTGTACAATGCTGACTGACATCCTCTAGTCACTACCAGAGCTGCACGTGTAGTTGTACAATGCTGACTGACATCCTCTAGTCACCAGCAGAGCTGCATGTGTAGTAGTACGATGCTGAGTGACATCCTCTAGTTACTACCAGAGCTGCACGTGTAGTTGTACAATGCTGACTGACATCCTCTAGTTACTACCAGAGCTGCACGTGTAGTTGTACAATGCTGACTGACATCCTCTAGTTACTACCAGAGCTGCACGTGTAGTAGTACGATGCTGAGTGACATCCTCTAGTCTCTACCAGAGCTGCACGTGTAGTAGTATGATGCTGAGTGACATCCTCTAGTCACTACCAGAGCTGCTCTCTGCTTGCAGGCGGTGGACGATGTGAAGAAGGGTTACATCAAGGCGGAGGACAAGGCCTATCAGCTGCAGAAGCTTTGTGAGCAGCGGAAGATGCTGATGGTAGGTGCCGGGGGCGTGGCTTCTCCCAAGCTCCTCCCCCTCCCTGCCCTCAGCCCCCTCTCATTGGTCTCTTCCAGTACCTGAACATGCTGCGGAGCTGCGAGGGTTACAATGAGATCACGTTCCCGCATTGCTCCTGCGACTCGCGGAGGAAGGGCCACGTCATCACCGCCATCAGCATCAAACACTTCAAGCTACTGGCCTGCACGGAGGAGGGGCAGCTGGAGGTGAGGCGGGGCCTGGGCGTGGTGTACACCAGTGCCACGCCCCCTGCTCCTGACACCCCGCCCCTTCTCATTACAGAACCAGGTGATCGCCTTTGAATGGGACGAGATGCAGCGATGGGACACGGACGAGGAGGGCATGGCGTTCTGCTTCGAGTACGCCCGGGGCGAGAAGAAGCCGCGATGGGTGAAGATATTCACTCCCTATGTGAGTATCTGACAACCCCCGCCCCCGCCTGTATATCCTGTGTGATGGTAGTCACAGCCCCGCCCCCTGCCTGTATATCCTGTGTGATGGTAGTCACAGCCCCGCCCCCTGCCTGTATCTCCTGTGTGAGAGGTAGTCACAGCCCCGCCCCCTGCCTGTATATCCTGTGTGAGAGGTAGTCACAGCCCCGCCCCCTGCCTGTATATCCTGTGTGATGGTAGTCACAGCCCCGCCCCCTGCCTGTATCTCCTGTGTGAGTGGTGGTCACAGCCCTGCCCCCTGCCTGTATCTCCTGTGTGAGTGGTGGTCACAGCCCCGCCCCCTGCCTGTATATCCTGTGTGAGAGGTGGTAACAGCCCCGCCCCCTGCCTGTATATCCTGTGTGAGAGGTAGTCACAGCCCCGCCCCCTGCCTGTATATCCTGTGTGAGAGGTAGTCACAGCCCCGCCCCCTGCCTGTATATCCTGTGTGAGAGGTAGTCACAGCCCCGCCCCCTGCCTGTATATCCTGTGTGAGAGGTAGTCACAGCCATGCCCCCTGTATATCCCGTGTGAGGTCGTCACAGCCCCGCCCCCTGCCTGTATATCCTGTGTGAGAGGTAGTCACAGCCCCGCCCCCTGCCTGTATATCCCGTGTGAGAGGTAGTCACAGCCCCGCCCCCTGCCTGTATATCCTGTGTGAGAGGTGGTCACAGCCCCGCCCCCTGCCTGTATATCCTGTGTGAGAGGTAGTCACAGCCCCGCCCCCTGCCTGTATATCCTGTGTGAGAGGTAGTCACAGCCCCACCCCCTGCCTGTATATCCTGTGTGAGAGGTAGTCACAGCCCCGCCCCCTGCCTGTATATCCTGTGTGAGAGGTGGTAACAGCCCCGCCCCCTGCCTGTATATCCTGTGTGAGAGGTAGTCACAGCCCCGCCCCCTGCCTGTATATCCTGTGTGAGAGGTAGTCACTGCCCCGCCCCCTGCCTGTATATCCTGTGTGAGAGGTAGTCACTGCCCCGCCCCCTGCCTGTATATCCTGTGTGAGAGGTAGTCACTGCCCCGCCCCCTGCCTGTATATCTTGTGTGAGAGGTAGTCACTGCCCCGCCCCCTGCCTGTATATCCTGTGTGAGAGGTAGTCACTGCCCCGCCCCCTGCCTGTATATCCTGTGTGAGAGGTGGTCACAGCCCCGCCCCCTGATTCTGTCTACTTGTCTTGCAGTTTAATTACATGCACGAGTGCTTTGAGCGAGTTTTCTGTGAGCTGAAGTGGAGGAAGGAGGTAAGTGTCTGCCGTTATGTCCATCCCCCTGTGCTGTGGCTCCGCCTCTGACCCCGCCCCTCCGCTCTTGTTACAGGTGGAAGAGGAGGCGACTGATAAAGACAACAAGAACTGCACCAATGACAGTACGTGCAGCAAGGTAACCGGTCCCGCACGTGCTCCCGCCCCCTGCTGTGCTAGCTCCACCCTCTTGTCTATTGATGTAACCCCTCCCTCTCCTCCTTCTCCGCAGAACATCTTCCAGATTGTCAGATTGCAGCACAAGGACACTAGCACCTAGCGGGCGGCGCCAGGACCCGGACCCCTCCTGGGGCTCTGCCGGAGCCCGCTCATCTCATGCGTCACCACGACAAGACTGAATAGTTAACCTCTCCAGCACTGGGCTGCTGTGTGCAGCATTGCAGGGGTTAAGTATTCCCCCCTCTGCTGAGGATCCGTTTCAGTGTCGCACCCCCCGGCTCTCCGGAGCAGGACGTCCTTTTTGCTTTTTGTAGTTTGGACCCTTCCTCCCCCCGTCGTCGTCCTTTGCATGTGACTTAACCCCTTCTCTCCCCTCCTAACACTACTAGCGGGCCGACACTCCGGAGCCCACCAGGTCACGGACCCTCGGGCTACTTGAGCCCCTCCCGTTTCCACATTTCTGCACGTGCACTTGTACATAGGGGAACATTTCATAAGTGTTAGGGTCACGACCCCCGCGCCTCCTCACTCAGCAGTATTCACAGCAGTCACGTGACCGGCTCGTCGGGGGGGGGGTTTGTTTTGCTATTTTTGGGGTTCTGAGCCCTTCACACATTTCACGTCCTCTCCGTCTGGGGGAGGGGAACGCACAGGGGGGGAGGGGGGATCCGAAGTGCTACTTGTGTCTATTGTGCCAAACTGGATGGCGCTGTTACCCCTCCCCCCTGCAGGTGGCAGTATGAATGTAAGGGGCGGGGCAAGCACAGGTGATGGGAGGAGCCCTGGTCATGTGCCTTCATGTGATAGGCCACCGCCAGGGGGAGGTCCTGCGTCATTGCCTCGTCCCCCTACGCAGCATCGGAGCAGAACAAAATCTTCCAGCGGTGCCCCCCCATCCCCCGCACATCACAGCAATAACATAACCGTCACTGACTGTGGGACCCCCGGACCCCGCTCCCCCCCCCCTGACCCCGCCCCCCTGTGTGGACTTGTTTATGTTCTTTTTAATTTATTTTTGAGATTTCTAACCACAACCCGGTTACCGTCAGGAAGTTTTTTTTATTTTTTGTTCGCTATTGAAACGAATGTGAAGGGTTAAAAGAGACAGAAGCGCTCACAGTGTTTAACGTCGTGTCCCAGAGCTAACAATCTAATCTCGTTCAGTACAAGTCACCTTAGTGTAATTAATTGTAACATATTCTTTTAAATAAATCAATTTATTGATGAGACCAGCGACGCCTCTTATTTACCAACCTACAACCGGGGTCAGGGGTCAGCATGGGCGCTCTGACCCCTCTGTGACTCCACCCCCCATACACAGCGAGCTGCCATGTCCTGTGTGTCCTGACACCTTTCTATCATAGCCAGCAGTGGTCAGGGGTCAGCATGGGTGCTCTGACCCCTCTGTGACTACACCCCCATACACAGCGAGCTGCCATGTCCTGTGTGTCCTGACACCTTTCTATCATAGTCAGCAGTGGTCAGGGGTCAGCATGGGCGCTCTGACCCCTCTGTGACTACACCCCCATACACAGGGAGCTGCCATGTCCTGTGTGTCCTGACACCTTTCTATCATAGCCAGCAGTGGTCAGGGGTCAGCATGGGCGCTCTGACCCCTCTGTGACTCCACCCCCCATACACAGCGAGCTGCCATGTCCTGTGTGTCCTGACACCTTTCTATCATAGCCAGCAGTGGTCAGGGGTCAGCATGGGCGCTCTGACCCCTCTGTGACTCCACCCCCCCATACACAGCGAGCTGCCATGTCCTGTGTGTCCTGACACCTTTCTATCATAGCCAGCAGTGGTCAGGGGTCAGCATGGGCGCTCTGACCCCTCTGTGACTACACCCCCCATACACATCGAGCTGCCATGTCCTGTGTGTCCTGACACCTTTCTATCATAGCCAGCAGTGGTCAGGGGTCAGCATGGGCGCTCTGACTCCTCTGTGACTAAATCCCCCCATACACAGCGAGCTGCCATGTACTGTGTGTCCTGACACCTATCATAGCCAGCAGTGGTCAGGGATCAGCATGGGCGCTCTGACCCCTCTGTGACTACACCCCCCCATACACAGCGAGCTGCCATGTCCTGTGTCCTGACACCTTTCTATCACAGCCAGCAGTGGTCAGGGGCCAGCATGGGTGCTCTGACCTCTCTGTGACTACACCCCCATACACAGCGAGCTGCCATGTCCTGTGTGTCCTGACACCTTTCTATCATAGCCAGCAGTGGTCAGGGGTCAGCATGGGCGCTCTGACCTCTCTGTGACTACACCACCCATACACAGCGAGCTGCCATGTCCTGTGTGTCCTGACACCTTTCTATCATAGCCAGCAGTGGTCAGGGGTCAGCATGGGCGCTCTGACCTCTCTGTGACTACACCCCCATACACAGCGAGCTGCCATGTCCTGTGTGTCCTGACACCTTTCTATCATAGCCAGCAGTGGTCAGAGGTCAGCATGGGTGCTCTGACCTCTCTGTGACTACACCACCCATACACAGCGAGCTGCCATGTCCTGTGTGTCCTGACACCTTTCTATCATAGCCAGCAGTGGTCAGGGGTCAGCATGGGCGCTCTGACTCCTCTGTGACTAAATCCCCCCATACACAGCGAGCTGCCATGTACTGTGTGTCCTGACACCTATCATAGCCAGCAGTGGTCAGGGATCAGCATGGGTGCTCTGACCCCTCTGTGACTACACCCCCATACACAACGAGCTGCCATGTCCTGTGTGTCCTGACACCTTTCTATCATAGCCAGCAGTGGTCAGGGGTCAGCATGGGTGCTCTGACCCCTCTGTGACTACACCCCCATACACAGCAGGCTGCCATGTCCTGTGTGTCCTGACACCTTTCTATCATAGCCAGCAGTGGTCAGGGGTCAGCATGGGTGCTCTGACCTCTCTGTGACTACACCCCCCATACACAGCGAGCTTCCATGTCCTGTGTGTCCTGACACCTTTCTATCATAGCCAGCAGTGGTCAGGGGTCAGCATGGGTGCTCTGACCTCTCTGTGACTACACCCCCCATACACAGCGAGCTGCCATGTCCTGTGTGTCCTGACACCTTTCTATCATAGCCAGCAGTGGTAAGGGGTCAGCATGGGTGCTCTGACCGCTCTGTGACTACACCCCCCATACACAGCGAGCTGCCATGTCCTGTGTCCTGACACCTTTCTATCATAGCCAGCAGTGGTCAGGGGTCAGCATGGGTGCTCTAACCTCTCTGTGACTACACCCCCCATACACAGGGAGCTGCCATGTCCTGTGTGTCCTGACACCTTTCTATCATAGCCAGCAGTGGTCAGGGGTCAGCATGGGCGCTCTGACCCCTCTGTGACTACACCCCCCATACACAGCGAGCTGCCATGTACTGTGTGTCCTGACACCTTTCTATCATAGCCGGCAGTGGTCAGGGGTCAGCATGGGTGCTCTGACCTCTCTGTGACTACACCCCCCATACACAGCAGACTGCCATGTCCTGTGTGTCCTGACACCTTTCTATCATAGCCAGCAGTGGTAAGGGGTCAGCATGGGCGCTCTGACCCCTCTGTGACTACACCCCCCATACACAGCGAGCTGCCATGTCCTGTGTCCTGACACCTTTCTATCATAGCCAGCAGTGGTCAGGGGTCAGCATGGGTGCTCTGACCTCTCTGTGACTACACCCCCCATACACAGCGAGCTGCCATGTCCTGTGTCCTGACACCTTTCTATCATAGCCAGCAGTGGTCAGGGGTCAGCATGGGCGCTCTGACCCCTCTGTGACTACACCCCCATACACAGCGATCTGCCATGTCCTGGGTGTCCTGACACCTTTCTATCATAGCCAGCAGTGGTCAGGGGTCAGCATGGGTGCTCTGACCTCTCTGTGACTACACCCCCCCATACACAGCGAGCTGCTGTGTCCTGACACCTTTCTATCATAGCCAGCAGTGGTCAGGGGTCAGCATGGGCGCTCTGACCCCTCTGTGACTACACCCCCCATACACAGCGAGCTGCCATGTCCTGTGTGTCCTGACACCTTTCTATCATAGCCAGCAGTGGTCAGGAGTCAGCATGGGTGCTCTGACCCCTCTGTGACTACACCCCCATACACAGCGAGCTGCCATGTCCTGTGTGTCCTGACACCTTTCTATCATAGCCAGCAGTGGTCAGGGGTCAGCATGGGTGCTCTGACCTCTCTGTGACTACACCCCCCATACACAGGGAGCTTCCATGTCCTGTGTGTCCTGACACCTTTCTATCATAGCCAGCAGTGGTCAGGGGTCAGCACGGGTGCTCTGACCCCTCTGTGACTACACCCCCCATACACAGCGATCTGCCATGTCCTGTGTGTCCTGACACCTTTCTATCATAGCCAGCAGTGGTCAGGGGTCAGCATGGGGGCTCTGACCTCTCTGTGGCTACATCCCCCATACACAGCGAGCTGCCATGTCCTGTGTGTCCTGACACCTTTCTATCATAGCCAGCAGTGGTCAGGGGTCAGCATGGGTGCTCTGACCCCTCTGTGACTACATCCCCCATACACAGCGAGCTGCCATGTCCTGTGTGTCCTGGCACCTTTCTATCATAGCCAGCAGTGGTCAGGGGTCAGCATGGGCGCTCTGACCTCTCTGTGACTACACCCCCCATACACAGCGAGCTGCCATGTCCTGTGTCCTGACACCTTTCTATCATAGCCAGCAGTGGTCAGGGGTCAGCATGGGCGCTCTGACCTCTCTGTGACTACATCCCCCATACACAGCGAGCTGCCATGTCCTGTGTGTCCTGACACCTTTCTATCATAGCCAGCAGTGGTCAGGGGTCAGCGTGGGGGCTCTGACCCCTCTGTGACTACACCCCCCATACACAGCGAGCTGCCATGTCCTGTGTGTCCTGACACCTTTCTATCATAGCCAGCAGTGGTCAGGGGTCAGCGTGGGGGCTCTGACCTCTCTGTGACTACACCCCCATACACAGCGAGCTGCCATGTCCTGTGTGTCCTGGCACCTTTCTATCATAGCCAGCAGTGGTCAGGGGTCAGCATGGGCGCTCTGACCTCTCTGTGACTACATCCCCCATACACAGCGAGCTGCCATGTCCTGTGTGTCCTGACACCTTTCTATCATAGCCAGCAGTGGTCAGGGGTCAGCGTGGGGGCTCTGACCTCTCTGTGACTACACCCCCATACACAGCGAGCTGCCATGTCCTGTGTGTCCTGACACCTTTCTATCATAGCCAGCAGTGGTCAGGGGTCAGCATGGGCGCTCTGATCTCTCTGTGACTACATCCCCCATACACAGCGAGCTGCCATGTCCTGTGTGTCCTGACACCTTTCTATCATAGCCAGCAGTGGTCAGGGGTCAGCATGGGCGCTCTGACCCCTCTGTGACTACACCCCCATACACAGCGAGCTGCTATGTCCTGTGTGTCCTGACACCTTTCTATCATAGCCAGCAGTGGTCAGGGGTCAGCATGGGTGCTCTGACCTCTCTGTGACTACACCCCCCCATACACAGCGAGCTGCCATGTCCTGTGTGTCCTGACACCTTTCTATCATAGCCAGCAGTGGTCAGGGGTCAGCATGGGTGCTCTGACCTCTCTGTGACTACACCCCCCATACACAGCGAGCTGCCATGTCCTGTGTCCTGACACCTTTCTATCATAGCCAGCAGTGGTCAGGGGTCAGCATGGGTGCTCTGACCTCTCTGTGACTACACCCCCCATACACAGCGAGCTGCCATGTCCTGTGTGTCCTGACACCTTTCTATCATAGCCAGCAGTGGTCAGGAATCAGCATGGGCGCTCTGACCCCTCTGTGACTACACCCCCCATACACAGCGAGCTGCCATGTCCTGTGTGTCCTGACACCTTTCTATCATAGCCAGCAGGGGTCAGCATGGGCGCTCTGATCCCTCTGTGACTACACCCCCCATACACAGCGAGCTGCCATGTCCTGTGTGTCCTGACACCTTTCTATCATAGCCAGCAGGGGTCAGCATGGGCGCTCTGATCCCTCTGTGACTACACCCCCCATACACAGCGAGCTGCCATGTCCTGTGTGTCCTGACACCTTTCTATCATAGCCAGCAGTGGTCAGGGGTCAGCATGGGTGCTCTGACCCCTCTGTGACTACACCCCCATACACAGAGAGCTGCCATGTCCTGTGTGTCCTGACACCTTTCTATCATAGCCAGCAGGGGTCAGCATGGGCGCTCTGACCCCTCTGTGACTACAACCTCCATACACAGCAAGCTGCCATGTCCTGTGTGTCCTGACACCTTTCTATCATAGCCAGCAGTGGTCAAGGGTCAGCATGGGGGCTCTGACCCCTCTGTGACTACACCCCCCCCCCATACACAGCGAGCTGCCATGTCCTGTGTGTCCTGACACCTTTCTATCATAGCCAGCAGTGGTCAGGGGTCAGCATGGGTGCTCTGACCTCTCTGTGACTACACCCCCCATACACAGCAAGCTGCCATGTCCTGTGTGTCCTGACACCTTTCTATCATAGCCAGCAGTGGTCAGGGGTCAGCATGGGCGCTCTGACCCCTCTGTGACTACACCCCCATACACAGCGAGCTGCCATGTCCTGTGTGTCCTGACACCTTTCTATCATAGCCAGCAGGGGTCAGCATGGGCGCTCTGACCTCTCTGTGACTACACCCCCCATACACAGCGAGCTGCCATGTCCTGTGTGTCCTGACACCTTTCTATCATAGCCAGCAGTGGTCAGGGGTCAGCATGGGTGCTCTGACCCCTCTGTGACTACACCCCCATACACAGCGAGCTGCCATGTCCTGTGTGTCCTGACACCTTTCTATCATAGCCAGCAGTGGTCAGGGGTCAGCATGGGCGCTCTGACCCCTCTGTGACTACAACCCCCATACACAGCAAGCTGCCATGTCCTGTGTGTCCTGACACCTTTCTATCATAGCCAGCAGTGGTCAAGGGTCAGCATGGGGGCTCTGACCCCTCTGTGACTACACCCCCCCCCCATACACAGCGAGCTGCCATGTCCTGTGTGTCCTGACACCTTTCTATCATAGCCAGCAGTGGTCAGGGGTCAGCATGGGTGCTCTGACCTCTCTGTGACTACACCCCCCATACACAGCAAGCTGCCATGTCCTGTGTGTCCTGACACCTTTCTATCATAGCCAGCAGTGGTCAGGGGTCAGCATGGGCGCTCTGACCCCTCTGTGACTACACCCCCATACACAGCGAGCTGCCATGTCCTGTGTGTCCTGACACCTTTCTATCATAGCCAGCACTGGTCAGGGGTCAGCATGGGCGCTCTGACCTCTCTGTGACTACACCTCCATTCACAGCGAGCTGCCATGTCCTGTGTCCTGACACCTTTCTATCATAGCCAGCAGTGGTCAGGGGTCAGCATGGGCGCTCTGACCCCTCTGTGACTATACCCCCCATACACAGCGAGCTGCCATGTCCTGTGTCCTGACACCTTTCTATCATAGCCAGCAGTGGTCAGGGGTCAGCATGGGCGCTCTGCCCCTCTGTGACTACACCCCCATACACAGCGAGCTGCCATGTCCTGTGTGTCCTGACACCTTTCTATCATAGCCAGCAGTGGTCAGGGGTCAGCATGGGCGCTCTGACCCCTCTGTTACTATACCCCCCATACACAGCGAGCTGCCATGTCCTGTGTCCTGACACCTTTCTATCATAGCCAGCAGTGGTCAGGGGTCAGCATGGGCGCTCTGCCCCTCTGTGACTACACCCCCATACACAGCGAGCTGCCATGTCCTGTGTGTCCTGACACCTTTCTATCATAGCCAGCAGTGGTCAGGGGTCAGCATGGGCGCTCTGACCTCTCTGTGACTACACCCCCCATACACAGCGATCTGCCATGTCCTGTGTCCTGACACCTTTCTATCATAGCCAGCAGTGGTCAGGGGTCAGCATGGGCGCTCTGACCCCTCTGTGACTACACCCCCCATACACAGCGAGCTGCCATGTCCTGTGTGTCCTGACACCTTTCTATCATAGCCAGCAGTGGTCAGGGGTCAGCATGGGCGCTCTGACCTCTCTGTGACTACACCCCCCATACACAGCGAGCTGCCATGTCCTGTGTGTCCTGACACCTTTCTATCATAGCCAGCAGTGGTCAGGGGTCAGCATGGGTGCTCTGACTCCTCTGTGACTAAATCCCCCATACACAGCGAGCTGCCATGTCCTGTGTCCTGACACCTTTCTATCATAGCCAGCAGTGGTCAGGGGTCAGCATGGGTGCTCTGACCTCTCTGTGACTACACCCTACATACACAGCGAGCTGCCATGTCCTGTGTCCTGACACCTTTCTATCATAGCCAGCAGTGGTCAGGGGTCAGCATGGGCGCGCTGACCCCTCTGTGACTACACCCCTCATACACAGCGAGCTGCCATGTCCTGTGTGTCCTGACACCTTTCTATCATAGCCAGCAGTGGTCAGGGGTCAGCATGGGTGCTCTGACCCCTCTGTGACTACACCCTAAAGACACAGCGAGCTGCCATGTCCTGTGTGTCCTGACACCTTTCTATCATAGCCAGCAGTGGTCAGGGGTCAGCATGGGCGCTCTGACCCCTCTGTGACTACACCCCCCATACACAGCGAGCTGCCATGTCCTGTGTGTCCTGACACCTTTCTATCATAGCCAGCAGTGGTCAGCATGGGCGCTCTGACCCCTCTGTGACTACACCCCCCATACACAGCGAGCTGCCATGTCCTGTGTGTCCTGACACCTTTCTATCATAGCCAGCAGGCGTCAGGGGTCAGCATGGGCGCTCTGACCCCTCTGTGACTACACCCCCCATACACAGCGAGCTGCCATATCCTGTGTGTCCTGACACCTTTCTATCATAGCCAGCAGTGGTCAGGGGTCAGCATGGGCGCTCTGACCCCTCTGGGACTACACCCCCCATACACAGCGAGCTGCCATGTCCTGTGTCCTGACACCTTTCTATCATAGCCAGCAGGCGTCAGGGGTCAGCATGGGCGCTCTGACCCCTCTGTGACTACACCCCCCATACACAGCGAGCTGCCATGTCCTGTGTGTCCTGACACCTTTCTATCATAGCCAGCAGTGGTCAGGGGTCAGCATGGGAGCTCTGACCCCTCTGTGACTACACCCCCATACACAGCGAGCTGCCATGTCCTGTGTCCTGACAACTTTCTATCATAGCCAGCAGTGGTCAGGGGTCAGCATGGGCGCTCTGACCTCTCTGTGACTACACCCCCCATACACAGCGAGCTGCCATGTCCTGTGTGTCCTGACACCTTTCTATCATAGCCATCAGTGGTCAGGGGTCAGCATGGGCGCTCTGACCCTTCTGTGTGACTACACCCCCCATACACAGCGAGCTGCCAGGTCCTGTGTCCTGACACCTTTCTATCATAGCCAGCAGTGGTCAGGGGTCAGCATGGGTGCTCTGACCCCTCTGTGACTACACCCCCCATACACAGCGAGCTGCCATGTCCTGTGTGTCCTGACACCTTTCTATCATAGCCAGCAGTGGTCAGGGGTCAGCATGGGCGCTCTGACCCCGCTGTGACTACACCCCCCATACACAGCGAGCTGCCATGTCCTGTGTGTCCTGACACCTTTCTATCATAGCCAGCAGTGGTCAGGGGTCAGCATGGGCGCTCTGACCTCTCTGTGACTACACCCCTTATACACATCGAGTTGCCATGTCCTGCGTCCTGACACCTTTCTATCATAGCCAGCAGTGGTCAGGGGTCAGCATGGGTGCTCTGACCCCTCTGTGACTACACCCCCCATACACAGCGAGCTGCCATGTCTTGTGTCCTGACACCTTTCTATCATAGCCAGCAGTGGTCAGGGGTCAGCATGGGCGCTCTGACCTCTCTGTGACTACACCCCCATACACAGCGAGCTGCCATGTCCTGTGTGTCCTGACACCTTTCTATCATAGCCAGCAGTGGTCAGGGGTCAGCATGGGCGCTCTGCCCCTCTGTGACTACACCCCCATACACAGCGAGCTGCCATGTCCTGTGTGTCCTGACACCTTTCTATCATAGCCAGCAGTGGTCAGGGGTCAGCATGGGCGCTCTGACTCCTCTGTGACTACATCCCCCCATACACAGCGAGCTGCCATGTCCTGTGTGTCCTGACACCTTTCTATCATAGCCAGCAGTGGTCAGGGGTCAGCATGGGTGCTCTGACCTCTCTGTGACTACATCCCCATACACAGCGAGCTGCCATGTCCTGTGTGTCCTGACACCTTTCTATCATAGCCAGCACTGGTCAGGGGTCAGCATGGGCGCTCTGACCTCTCTGTGACTACACCTCCATTCACAGCGAGCTGCCATGTCCTGTGTCCTGACACCTTTCTATCATAGCCAGCAGTGGTCAGGGGTCAGCATGGGCGCTCTGACCCCTCTGTGACTATACCCCCCATACACAGCGAGCTGCCATGTCCTGTGTCCTGACACCTTTCTATCATAGCCAGCAGTGGTCAGGGGTCAGCATGGGCGCTCTGCCCCTCTGTGACTACACCCCCATACACAGCGAGCTGCCATGTCCTGTGTGTCCTGACACCTTTCTATCATAGCCAGCAGTGGTCAGGGGTCAGCATGGGCGCTCTGACCCCTCTGTTACTATACCCCCCATACACAGCGAGCTGCCATGTCCTGTGTCCTGACACCTTTCTATCATAGCCAGCAGTGGTCAGGGGTCAGCATGGGCGCTCTGCCCCTCTGTGACTACACCCCCATACACAGCGAGCTGCCATGTCCTGTGTGTCCTGACACCTTTCTATCATAGCCAGCAGTGGTCAGGGGTCAGCATGGGCGCTCTGACCTCTCTGTGACTACACCCCCCATACACAGCGATCTGCCATGTCCTGTGTCCTGACACCTTTCTATCATAGCCAGCAGTGGTCAGGGGTCAGCATGGGTGCTCTGACCCCTCTGTGACTACACCCCCATACACAGCCAGCTGCCATGTCCTGTGTGTCCTGACACCTTTCTATCATAGCCAGCAGTGGTCAGGGGTCAGCATGGGCGCTCTGACCCCTCTGTGACTACACCCTCCATACACAGCCAGCTGCCATGTCCTGTGTGTCCTGACACCTTTCTATCATAGCCAGCAGTGGTCAGGGATCAGCATGGGCGCTCTGACCCCTCTGTGACTGCACCCCCCATACAAAGCAAGCTGCCATGTCCTGTGTGTCCTGACACCTTTCTATCATAGCCAGCAGTGGTCAGGGGTCAGCATGGGCGCTCTGACCCCTCTGTGACTACACCTTCCATACACAGCGAGCTGCCATGTCCTGTGTCCTGACACCTTTCTATCATAGCCAGCAGTGGTCAGGGGTCAGCATGGGCGCTCTGCCCCCTCCATGACTACACCCCCATACACAGCGAGCTGCCATGTCATGTGTGTCCTGACACCTTTCTATCATAGCCAGCAGTGGTCAGGGGTCAGCATGGGCGCTCTGACCCCTCTGTGACTACACCCCCATACACAGCGAGCTGCCATGTCCTGTGTGTCCTGACACCTTTCTATCATAGCCAGCAGTGGTCAGGGGTCAGCATGGGCGCTCTGACCCCTCTGTGACTACACCCCCATACACAGCGAGCTGCCATGTCCTGTGTGTCCTGACACCTTTCTATCATAGCCGGCAGTGGTCAGGGGTCAGACTGGGTGCTCTGACCCCTCTGTGACTACACCCCCCATACACAGGGAGCTGCCATGTCCTGTGTGTCCTGACACCATTCTATTATAGCCAGCAGTGGTCAGGGGTCAGCATGGGTGCTCTGACCTCTCTGCGACTACACCCCCCATACACAGCGAGCTGCCATGTCCTGTGTGTCCTGACACCTTTCTATCATAGCCAGCAGTGGTCAGGGGTCAGCATGGGCGCTCTGACCGCTCTGTGACTACACCCCCCATACACAGCGAGCTGCCATGTCATGTGTGTCCTGACACCTTTCTATCATAGCCAGCAGTGGTCAGGGGTCAGCATGGGCGCTCTGACCCCTCTGTGACTACACCCCCATACACAGCGAGCTGCCATGTCCTGTGTGTCCTGACACCTTTCTATCATAGCCAGCAGTGGTCAGGGGTCAGCATGGGCGCTCTGACCCCTCTGTGACTACACCCCCATACACAGCGAGCTGCCATGTCCTGTGTGTCCTGATACCTTTCCATCATAGCCAGCAGTGGTCAGGGGTCAGCATGGGCGCTCTGACCCCTCTGTGACTACACCCCCCATACACAGCGAGCTGCCATGTCCTGTGTGTCCTGACACCTTTCTATCATAGCCGGCAGTGGTCAGGGGTCAGACTGGGTGCTCTGACCCCTCTGTGACTACACCCCCCATACACAGGGAGCTGCCATGTCCTGTGTGTCCTGACACCATTCTATTATAGCCAGCAGTGGTCAGGGGTCAGCATGGGTGCTCTGACCTCTCTGCGACTACACCCCCCATACACAGCGAGCTGCCATGTCCTGTGTGTCCTGACACCTTTCTATCATAGCCAGCAGTGGTCAGGGGTCAGCATGGGCGCTCTGACCGCTCTGTGACTACACCCCCCATACACAGCGAGCTGCCATGTCCTGTGTGTCCTGACACCTTTCTATCATAGCCAGCAGTGGTCAGGGGTCAGCATGGGCGCTCTGACCCCTCTGTGACTACACCCCCATACACAGCGAGCTGCCATGTCCTATGTCCTGACACCTTTCTATCATAGCCAGCAGTGGTCAGGGGTCAGCATGGGGGCTCTGACCCCTCTGTGACTACACCCCCCATACACAGCGAGCTGCCATGTCCTGTGTGTCCTGACACCTTTCTATCATAGCCAGCAGTGGTCAGGGGTCAGCATGGGGGCTCTGACCCCTCTGTGACTACACCCCCATACACAGCAAGCTGCCATGTCCTGTGTGTCCTGACACCTTTCTATCATAGCCAGCAGTGGTCAGGGGTCAGCATGGGCGCTCTGACCCCTCTGTGACTACACCCCCCATACACAGCGAGCTGCCATGTCCTGTGTGTCCTGACACCTTTCTATCATAGCCAGCAGTGGTCAGGGGTCAGCATGGGCGCTCTGACCCCTCTGTTACTACACCCCCCATACACAGCGAGCTGCCATGTCCTGTGTCCTGACTCCTTTCTATCATAGCCAGCAGTGGTCAGGGGTCAGCATGAGTGCTCTGACCCCACTGTGACTACACCCCCATACACAGCGAGCTGCCATGTTCTGTGTCCTGACACCTTTCTATCATAGCCAGCAGTGGTCAGGGGTCAGCATGGGTGCTCTGACCCATCTGTGACTACACCCCCCATACACAGCGAGCTGCCATGTCCTGTGTGTCCTGACACCTTTCTATCATAGCCAGCAGTGGTCAGGGGTCAGCATGGGCGCTCTGACCCCTCTGTGACTACAACCCCCATACACAGCGAGCTGCCATGTCCTGTGTCCTGACACCTTTCTATCATAGCCAGCAGTGGTCAGGGGTCAGCATGGGTGCTCTGACCCCTCTGTGACTACACCCCCCATACACAGCGAGCTGCCATGTCCTGTGTGTCCTGACACCTTTCTATCATAGCCAGCAGTGGTCAGGGGTCAGCATGGGGGCTCTGACCCCTCTGTGACTACACCCCCCATACACAGCGAGCTGCCATGTCCTGTGTCCTGACACCTTTCTATCATAGCCAGCAGTGGTCAGGGGTCAGCATGGGCGCTCTGACCTCTCTGTGACTACACCCCCATACACAGCGAGCTGCCATGTCCTGTGTGTCCTGACACCTTTCTATCATAGCCAGCAGTGGTCAGGGGTCAGCATGGGGGCTCTGACCTCTCTGTGACTACACCCCCATACACAGCGAGCTGCCATGTCCTTTGTGTCCTGACACCTTTCTATCATAGCCAGCAGTGGTTAGGGGTCAGCATGGGCGCTCTGACCGCTCTGTGACTACACCCCCCATACACAGCGAGCTGCCATGTCCTGTGTGTCCTGACACCTTTCTATCATAGCCAGCAGTGGTCAGGGGTCAGCATGGGCGCTCTGACCCCTCTGTGACTACACCCCCCATACACAGCGAGCTGCCATGTCCTGTGTCCTGACACCTTTCTATCATAGCCAGCAGTGGTCAGGGGTCAGCATGGGCGCTCTGACCCCTCTGTGACTACACCCCCCATACACAGCGAGCTGCCATGTCCTGTGTGTCCTGACACATTTCTATCATAGCCAGCAGTGGTCAGGGGTCAGCATGGGCGCTCTGACCTCTCTGTGACTACACCCCCCATACACAGCGAGCTGCCATGTCCTGTGTGTCCTGACACCTTTCTATCATAGCCAGCAGTGGTCAGGGGTCAGCATGGGCGCTCTGACTCCTCTGTGACTAAATCCCCCATACACAGCGAGCTGCCATGTCCTGTGTCCTGACACCTTTCTATCATAGCCAGCAGTGGTCAGGGGTCAGCATGGGTGCTCTGACCTCTCTGTGACTACACCCTACATACACAGCGAGCTGCCATGTCCTGTGTCCTGACACCTTTCTATCATAGCCAGCAGTGGTCAGGGGTCAGCATGGGCGCGCTGACCCCTCTGTGACTACACCCCCCATACACAGCGAGCTGCCATGTCCTGTGTGTCCTGACACCTTTCTATCATAGCCAGCAGTGGTCAGGGGTCAGCATGGGTGCTCTGACCCCTCTGTGACTACACCCTAAAGACACAGCGAGCTGCCATGTCCTGTGTGTCCTGACACCTTTCTATCATAGCCAGCAGTGGTCAGGGGTCAGCATGGGCGCTCTGACCCCTCTGTGACTACACCCCCCATACACAGCGAGCTGCCATGTCCTGTGTGTCCTGACACCTTTCTATCATAGCCAGCAGTGGTCAGGGGTCAGCATGGGCGCTCTGACCCCTCTGTGACTACACCCCCCATACACAGCGAGCTGCCATATCCTGTGTGTCCTGACACCTTTCTATCATAGCCAGCAGTGGTCAGGGGTCAGCATGGGCGCTCTGACCCCTCTGTGACTACACCCCCCATACACAGCGAGCTGCCATGTCCTGTGTGTCCTGACACCTTTCTATCATAGCCAGCAGTGGTCAGGGGTCAGCATGGGAGCTCTGACCCCTCTGTGACTACACCCCCATACACAGCGAGCTGCCATGTCCTGTGTCCTGACAACTTTCTATCATAGCCAGCAGTGGTCAGGGGTCAGCATGGGCGCTCTGACCTCTCTGTGACTACACCCCCCATACACAGCGAGCTGCCATGTCCTGTGTGTCCTGACACCTTTCTATCATAGCCATCAGTGGTCAGGGGTCAGCATGGGCGCTCTGACCCTTCTGTGTGACTACACCCCCCATACACAGCGAGCTGCCAGGTCCTGTGTCCTGACACCTTTCTATCATAGCCAGCAGTGGTCAGGGGTCAGCATGGGTGCTCTGACCCCTCTGTGACTACACCCCCCATACACAGCGAGCTGCCATGTCCTGTGTGTCCTGACACCTTTCTATCATAGCCAGCAGTGGTCAGGGGTCAGCATGGGCGCTCTGACCCCGCTGTGACTACACCCCCCATACACAGCGAGCTGCCATGTCCTGTGTGTCCTGACACCTTTCTATCATAGCCAGCAGTGGTCAGGGGTCAGCATGGGCGCTCTGACCTCTCTGTGACTACACCCCTTATACACATCGAGTTGCCATGTCCTGTGTGTCCTGACACCTTTCTATCATAGCCAGCAGTGGTCAGGGGTCAGCATGGGTGCTCTGACCCCTCTGTGACTACACCCCCCATACACAGCGAGCTGCCATGTCTTGTGTCCTGACACCTTTCTATCATAGCCAGCAGTGGTCAGGGGTCAGCATGGGCGCTCTGACCTCTCTGTGACTACACCCCCATACACAGCGAGCTGCCATGTCCTGTGTGTCCTGACACCTTTCTATCATAGCCAGCAGTGGTCAGGGGTCAGCATGGGCGCTCTGCCCCTCTGTGACTACACCCCCATACACAGCGAGCTGCCATGTCCTGTGTGTCCTGACACCTTTCTATCATAGCCAGCAGTGGTCAGGGGTCAGCATGGGTGCTCTGACCTCTCTGTGACTACATCCCCATACACAGCGAGCTGCCATGTCCTGTGTGTCCTGACACCTTTCTATCATAGCCAGCAGTGGTCAGGGGTCAGCATGGGCGCTCTGACCTCTCTGTGACTACACCCCCATACACAGCGAGCTGCCATGTCCTGTGTGTCCTGACACCTTTCTATCATAGCCAGCAGTGGTCAGGGGTCAGCATGGGCGCTCTGCCCCTCTGTGACTACACCCCCATACACAGCGAGCTGCCATGTCCTGTGTGTCCTGACACCTTTCTATCATAGCCAGCAGTGGTCAGGGGTCAGCATGGGTGCTCTGACCTCTCTGTGACTACATCCCCATACACAGCGAGCTGCCATGTCCTGTGTGTCCTGACACCTTTCTATCATAGCCAGCAGGCGTCAGGGGTCAGCATACACAGCAAGCTGAGCTGAAACAATACTGAGTAGATGCCTATGCTGCTGAGAGTACGGGTCTCATCTTTCATCCAGAAATAATGCCCATATTTGGTCAGAATTTCACATACCGATGGTATTGGACAGGCACCCCTAGGAGTGATAAGAGGACACTTCCTCCTTTTGCTTTGATGATTTCTGGAGACATGGTATAGGACAGTCAACCCAAGTAGTGATAGGACACTGCCCCCTGCTGGTGTGATGATGTGGGGGCCATGGTATAGGACAGTCACCCCTAGGAGTGATAGGAGGACACTGCCCCCTGCTGGTGTGATGATGTGGGGCCATGGTATAGGACAGTCACCCCTAGAAGTGATAGGAGGACACACTGCCCCCTGCTGGTGTGATGATGTGGGAGCCATGGTATAGGACAATCTCCTCTAGCAGTGGTAGGAGGACAATGCCCCCTGCTGGTGTGATGATGTGGGAGCCATGGTATAGGACAGTCACCCCTAGTAGTGATAGGAGGACACTGCCCCCTGCTGGTGTGATGATGTGGAGGCCATGGTATAGGACAGTCACCCCTTGAAGTGATAGGAGGACACACTGCCCCCTGCTGGTGTGATGATGTGGGAGCCATGGTATAGGACAGTCAACTCTAGCAGTGATAGGAGGACACTGCCCCCTGCTGGTGTGATGATGTGGGAGCCATGGTATAGGACAGTCACCTCTAGCAGTGATAGGAGGACACTGCCCCCTGCTGGTGTGATGATGTGGGGGCCATGGTATGGGACAGTCACCCCTAGAAGTGATAGGTGGACACACTGCCCCCTGCTGGTGTGATGATGTGGGGGCCATGATATAGGACAGTCACCCCTAGTAGTGATAGGAGGACACACTGCCCCCTGCTGGTGTGATGATGTGGGGGCCATGGTATAGGACAGTCACCCCTAGGAATGATAGGAGGACACTGCCCCCTGCTGGTGTGATGATGTGGGGGCCATGGTATAGGACAGTCACCCTTAGAAGTGATAGGAGGACACTGCCCCCTGCTGGTGTGATGATGTAGGGGTCATGGTATAGGACAGTCACCCCTAGAAGTGATAGGAGGACACACTGCCCCCTGCTGGTGTGATGATGTGGGGACCATGGTATAGGACAGTCACCCCTAGGAGTGTTGGAGGACACACTGCCCCCTGCTGGTGTGATGATGTGGGGTCCATGGTATAGGACAGTCACCCCTAGAAGTGATAGGAGGACACACTGCCCCCTGCTGGTGTGATGATGTGGGGGCCATGGTATAGAACAGTCACCCCTAGGAGTGATAGGAGGACACACTGCCCCCTGCTGGTGTGATGATGTGGGGGCCATGGTATAGGACAGTCACCCCTAGGAGTGTTGGAGGACACACTGCCCCCTGCTGGTGTGATGATGTGGGGGCCATGGTATAGAACAGTCACCCCTAGCAGTGATAGGAGGACACACTGCCCCCTGCTGGTGGGATGATGTGGAGGCCATGATATAGGACAGTCACCCCTAGAAGTGATAGGAGGACACTGCCCCCTGCTGGTGTGATGATGTGGGGGCCATGGTATAGGACAGTCACCCCTAGCAGTGATAGGAGGACACACTGCCCCCTGCTGGTGTGATGATGTGGGGGCCATGGCATAGGACAGTAACCCCTAGTAGTGATAGGAGGACACTGCCCCCTGCTGGTGTGATGATGTGGGGGCCATGGTATAGGACAGTCACCCCTAGGAATGATAGGAGGACACTGCCCCCTGCTGGTGTGATGATGTGGGGGCCATGGTATAGGACAGTCACCCTTAGAAGTGATAGGAGGACACACTGCCCCCTGCTGGTGTGATGATGTAGGGGTCATGGTATAGGACAGTCACCCCTAGTAGTGATAGGAGGACACTGACCCCTGCTGGTGTGATAATTTGGAGGCCATGCTATAGGACAGTCACCCCTAGAAGTGATAGGAGGACACACTGCCCCCTGCTGGTGTGATGATGTGGGGTCCATGGTATTGGACAGTAACCCCTAGAGTGATAGGAGGACACTGCCCCCTGCTGGTGTGATGATGTGGGGGCCATGGTATAGGACAGTCCCCCCTAGGAGTGAAAGGAGGACACTGCCCCCTGCTGATGTGATGATGTGGGGGCCATGGTATAGGACAGTCACCCCTAGAGTGATAGGAGGACACTGCCCCCTGCTGGTGTGATGATGTGGGGGCCATGGCATAGGACAGTAACCCCTAGTAGTGATAGAAGGACTCTGCCCCCTGCTGGTGTGATGATGTGGGGGCCATGGTATAGGACAGTCACCCCTAGCAGTGATAGGAGGACACACTGCCCCCTGCTGGTGTGATGATGTGGGGGCCATGGCATAGGACAGTAACCCCTAGTAGTGATAGGAGGACACTGCCCCCTGCTGGTGTGATGATGTGGGGGCCATGGTATAGGACAGTCACCCCTAGGAATGATAGGAGGACACTGCCCCCTGCTGGTGTGATGATGTGGGGGCCATGGTATAGGACAGTCACCCTTAGAAGTGATAGGAGGACACACTGCCCCCTGCTGGTGTGATGATGTAGGGGTCATGGTATAGGACAGTCACCCCTAGTAGTGATAGGAGGACACTGACCCCTGCTGGTGTGATAATTTGGAGGCCATGCTATAGGACAGTCACCCCTAGAAGTGATAGGAGGACACACTGCCCCCTGCTGGTGTGATGATGTGGGGTCCATGGTATTGGACAGTAACCCCTAGAGTGATAGGAGGACACTGCCCCCTTCTGGTGTGATGATGTGGGGGCCATGGTATAGGACAGTCCCCCCTAGGAGTGAAAGGAGGACACTGCCCCCTGCTGATGTGATGATGTGGGGGCCATGGTATAGGACAGTCACCCCTAGAGTGATAGGAGGACACTGCCCCCTGCTGGTGTGATGATGTGGGGGCCATGGCATAGGACAGTAACCCCTAGTAGTGATAGAAGGACTCTGCCCCCTGCTGGTGTGATGATGTGGGGGCCATGGTATAGGACAGTCACCCCTAGCAGTGATAGGAGGACACACTGCCCCCTGCTGGTGTGATGATGTGGGGGCCATGGCATAGGACAGTAACCCCTAGTAGTGATAGGAGGACACTGCCCCCTGCTGGTGTGATGATGTGGGGGCCATGGTATAGGACAGTCACCCCTAGGAATGATAGGAGGACACTGCCCCTGCTGGTGTGATGATGTGGGGGCCATGGTATAGGACAGTCACCCTTAGAAGTGATAGGAGGACACACTGCCCCCTGCTGGTGTGATGATGTAGGGGTCATGGTATAGGACAGTCACCCCTAGTAGTGATAGGAGGACACTGCCCCCTGCTGGTGTGATAATGTGGAGGCCATGGTATAGGACAGTCACCCCTAGAAGTGATAGGAGGACACACTGCCCCCTGCTGGTGTGATGATGTGGGGTCCATGGTATTGGACAGTAACCCCTAGAGTGATAGGAGGACACTGCCCCCTTCTGGTGTGATGATGTGGGGGCCATGGTATAGGACAGTCACCCCTAGGAGTGAAAGGAGGACACTGCCCCCTGCTGATGTGATGATGTGGGGGCCATGGTATAGGACAGTCACCCCTAGAGTGATAGGAGGACACTGCCCCCTGCTGGTGTGATGATGTGGGGGCCATGGTATAGGACAGTCACCCCTAGCAGTGATAGGAGGACACTGCCCCCTGCTGGTGTGATGATGTGGGGGTCATGGTGTAGGACAGTCACCCCTAGTAGTGATAGGAGGACACACTGCCCCCTGCTGGTGTGATGATGTGGGGCTATGGTATAGGACAGTCACCCTTAGTAGTCATAGGAGGACACACTGCCCCCTGCTGGTGTGATGATGTGGGGGCCATGGTATAGGACAGTCACCCCTAGCAGTGATAGGAGGACATTGCCCCCTGCTGGTGTGATGATGTGGGGCCATGGTATAGGACAGAGACCCCTAGAAGTGATAGGAGGACACACTGCCCCCTGCTGGTGTGATGATGTGGGGACCATGGTATAGGACAGTCACCCCTAGCAGTGATAGGAGGACACTGCCCCCTGCTGGTGTGATGATGTGGAGGCCATGGTAGAGGACAGTCACCCCTAATAGTTATAGAAGGACTCTGCCCCCTGCTGGTGTGATGATGTGGGGGCCATGGTATAGGACAGTCACCCCTAGCAGTGATAGGAGGACACTGCCCCCTGCTGGTGTGATGATGTGGGGGCCATGGTATAGGACAGTCACCCCTAGAAGTGATAGGAGGACACACTGCCCCCTGCTGGCGTGATGATGTGGGGACCATGGTATAGGACAGTCACCCCTAGCAGTGATAGGAGGACACACTGCCCCCTGCTGGTGTGATAATGTGGGCGTCATGGTATAGGACAGTCACCCCTAGTAGTGATAGGAGGACACTGCCCCCTGCTGGTGTGATGATGTGGGAGCCATGGTATAGGACAGTCACCCCTAGTAGTGATAGGAGGACACTGCCCCCTGCTGGTGTGATGATGTGGGAGCCATGGTATAGGACAGTCACCCCTAGCAGTGATAGGAGGACACTGCCCCCTGCTGGTGTGATGATGTGGGGGCCATGGTATAGGACAGTCACCCCTAGGAGTGATAGGAGGACACAATGCCCCCTGCTGGTGTGATGATGTGGGGGCCATGGTATAGGACAGTCACCCCTAGAAGTGATAGGAGGACACTGCCCCCTGCTGGTGTGATGATGTGGGCGCCATGGTATAGGACAGTCACCCCTAGAGTGATAGGAGGACACACTGCCCCCTGCTGGTGTGATGATGTGGGGCCATGGTATAGGACAGTCACCCCTAGAGTGATAGGAGGACACACTGCCCCCTGCTGGTGTGATGATGTGGGGGCCATGGTATAGGACAGTCACCCCTAGGAGTGATAGGAGGACACACTGCCCCCTGCTGGTGTGATGATGTGGAGGCCATGGTATAGGACAGTCACCCCTAGGAGTGATAGAAGGACTCTGCCCCCTGCTGGTGTGATGATGTGGTGGCCATGGTATAGGACAGTCACCCCTAGCAGTGATAGGAGGACACACTGCCCCCTGCTGGTGTGATGATGTGGGGGCCATGGTATAGGACAGTCACCCCTAGTACTGATAGGAGGACACACTGCCCCCTGCTGGTGTGATGATGTGGGGCCATGGTATAGGACAGTCACCTCTAGGAGTGATAGGAGGACACTGCCCCCTGCTGGTGTGATGATGTGGGGACACAGTTTAGGACAGTCGCCTGTAGGGGTGATAGGAGGACGCTGCCCCCTGCTCCTTTACACCAGTGAGTGAAATCCTCTGTGCTGCTGTGAGCTCCTGTCGTACAATGAATCAGTCGGACAGCTTGTGGTCACTATTCATCAAATTTATTTCATTTAAACAGAAAAGAAAATTTAAATAATTAAAAATAAGTAATAAATAAGAAATAAGTTATATAATCCCCCATGATTGGTCTGATATAGCCCCTCCCCCGCCCTCATTTATATTAAATATTAAAATACCCTTTGCCCCTCCCTCCCACAAAAATCCCCAAATCTTCTAAATCTGACAATAAAACGGTGGAGACTTTTCTCTCAACAAACAAAATCCTGTACATTTCCGGGAGGTTTCCGTTTTTTTTATACTGTAAACATTTTGCTTCCTGTGTCAGCGCACTGGGGCCGCGACCTCTGACCTGTGATATGCAGATTTGGCCCATTCTGGGGGTGTCATCACGTAAGGTAAAGACTGCGAGATAACCCCGCCTACATGTGTGATGTCACCACGTGGGCGGCGGCCTGATCACATGTAGCTGCTGAAAGGGGATTATTAGATTAGACTAAAAGTGTCCTTTCCCCAGAATAATAGATTTAGTGCTAAGGTGTAATACCACACTCAGCCATCTGACCATGGGGGGCGCAATTTTTCAATTTCAATGAATATCTGCCTGTAATGTGCCATATTGTGCGCCAGATCCCCAGGGAATTGGCTTATAGGTGGCCATCGCGTGATTACCTCCCACATCTTGTGCCCACAAAATGTCTTCTTCCGGTAGAGAGAGTCTTGGTTTCCATATATTACATTTCTATAATCTGAGAGGTTTTCATTAGTTGTACCTAAGTGCAAGTCAGTGGGGGAGGGGCAGTTATCAAAGTGGAAAAATAGGAGTTCTGGGAAGTGCCGGGAGACGCGTCACCCAAGATGGCGGCGCACAGCACGAGGTTTCTCTTAGGGGGTAAAGGTAACTCTTCTAGGGTCTACAGAAATCTACTACATTACATTTTAGGCCCCTCCCCCCATAAAAAGTAAAAGAATAGGGTAAAACCCCACAATAGCGCTGCTTGTGTCCTTGTGCAGATATAAGTGACCCCAGAGGGGTCGGGGTGTAGAGCGGGTGCAGACAGGGCTGGGTGCATTGAGGTTCCCGTCAGACACCATTCTGCAGTGTCCATTGTGAGAGAGACTTCCTACCCCTGAGAGAGCCCAACCTGTCCCCATCACCAGTGCCGGCCCGGTGGACCTGAGGGCACAGATCACACCATCTAATATTTGTTTGGGGATGACATTGGGGGCAAAATTCCAAAGGGAAACCCATTCCTTCTCTAAGGAACAACGTAAAAGGTTCCTCACACAGAAGGCTCCTCCTCCGAGGAACAACACTCTATGGAAGAATGCTACAGAAGAAAGCCACTCCTGCGAGGAACACAACGGTAGATAGTTGCTTCTTTGTGGATCCCCACTGAAGACAGAGGCTCCTTTTAAGAAGCCCACAGAAGATAGCCGATCCTTTGTGGAACACAACATTAAAATGCTGCTCCCTTGAGGATCTCCACAAAAGATAGCCACTCCCTTGAGGAACCCAACAGAAGATACTTGCTCCTTTTGAGGAACAACAAAGAAGACAGCTGCTCCCTTGAGGGAATAGCCATTAGGAAATAACATGGAACATAGTAAGTTATCTGAGAAGACTAAATGGAATGTAACTTCTCTTTTGTGGGACCTTACAGAAAGCGGCCCTGCTACTGATGGGGCCACATACTTTTTTCAGACCACATGACAATGTAGCCTCTCTGTTGAGGGACATCATACAAGCCATCTCTTCTGAGGGATTGGATACAAAGTAGCTCCTCCTTCAGGGGACCCTGTGAAAGGAAGCTCCTCCTCTGAGGAACCATACAAAAGATAGCTCCTCCTCTGAGGAACAGCCCAGAATGCATCTCTGGTGTGACCACATGGGATGTAACTCCTCATAGAAGGAGCCACAGGGGGCAGTTCTTCAAGGACTAAATCTCCGAACAAGAACTGTCCCACCAGGTTGGGGGATCTCCATATAGCAGTCAGGGGGTACAGTTTCCCTCTACATGTTTTAGATATAATATTTTTGCTGTATACAATTAACTATTCAGTGTATTTATCAGCTCAGAGCCCCAGGGATGGCAGACGCCTACAGGAGGGTCTTCTGGGCTGGACTGTCGTGTCCCCCGGGGTCTGAGGAGCAGCAGCTGGAAGGAGTGAGTGTCAGGGATAAGGGATATTGCACTGCTGCCCAGATCCTCTCTGTATGTACACAGCAGCTCCACCTACCTTACCAGCGGGGCACCGGCCGAGCTGCCACCAGAAATATTCACTCTACCTCATAAAACGCCATATTCCCACCTAAACATTTGCAGACGGGACGACGAGTGAAATTCGTAATCTAAACACAACATCACCCCTCCCGATCCCTGCGCCACGCACCCCACTGCCGCCCCCGCAGCCGCTACCTCCACATTTAAAAAAAAAATTGTTTTTGTTTTTTTTTTTTTACATTTTTTCCCCAAAGTTTACAAAATAAATCCAGTGCCCACGAGAGAGAGAGGCTGGACGCGGCAAGTGTAGCTCTACCCTGTCCACTCCGGTGTGTGCAGATCCAGGAATGTTCCACTTCTCCACCTCCGTGACGGGGTGGCCATGAGTTTTGGAGGTCCTTGCTGGTTACGAGTTGGGTGATTATCAGAATCAGCTTAATAAGCAGTTTCCCCTGAAAAAAAAAATTGTCCATCTTGGTCCAGCAGCAGAAAAAAAGTTTGGAGTCCTTTTTGCAAGGTGTGGAAAGAGAAAGGGGAATAGGAACCCCATGATCCCAAAAATCAGGTGCACCCACTGCAAAGGAAAAGCAAAAACAAAAAGTCATTGCATGGTCCACAGATGGAGAACATGTCTACCCCTCCTGACCTTCACCATCTGGGCTTAAATCCTGGGACGTGCCGTTACTGTATATAGCTGGGCACCTCAAGGAACATGGAGGTATCCCATCATCTCCATGTCCATGTCCTGCTGCATCACCACTACACCCTAAGATTACACCCTGCTCCATCGTACAATGATGTAGAGTAGAAGGCCCTCAGGTCTAGGTTAGAGCAGAGGGAACACCCTGAGGTTGGTTTGCTCGTAAACATGGAGGGGTCTACGAAGGTCAGGTTTGGAGTCACCATCTTTAAAGTGTCAGTACCCAGAATTTAAAGAGGGATATGTAAGAATAACAAGCACAAATCTGAAGACCAGGGTCTAGAGGACATGAAGGTCATCAATATGTCTCATGTGCCCTGAATACGTCCAGATCCAGGCATGTAATATTCTAGGTGTCCTCCTGGACCTGGAGATCCGATCATCACCTTACCCAACATCTACTGGACATCATCCGTCTCAGGTTCGACTTTGAGGCCTCATTTCATTCTAGGTTTCACCAAGCAGTGGGGCATTGGCTGCCAATTAGCCATGCCAGACAAACATCTGGATGCACCCCCAAATAGAAGATCACAGCCAGTAGGTCAAGCGCTATGAAAGGGGCTCTATGATGGGACCACACATAATGAGACTGGTGGAGAGGGGGGAGGAAACATGATGGCAGGAAGGGTCATGTCCCAATGTCTCATGCAGAGGAGATGATCATGGAGAAGACACTGAGGGTGGAAGCAGCCAATACTTAAAGGGGTTCTCCAAGATTTTCCAAGTACAGCCCCACAACTTTTTAGTTTAATGGAACCAAGTTGAAATACACAACGTGATCCATGTACAGGCGTGGCGCAGTTTCTGGTAGAAAGTGATCATGAGTCCTGGAGAAGTCCTCCAAGTCCTGGTGTCTACTGTATATAACCCACCTGACCACTACCCATCAAACATCCTGGACAGCTCATGCATTGGTGCCCCTCCCTAGAAATGGTAACTCCTCCCACATTTTCCTACGAACATGAATGTATAGAAGTGGATCCAGCAGGATTGAGGATGAAAGTTGTGGATGGATGGGAAAAGACCCGAGACAATGGATGATGGAAAACAGCGTAAACAGAAGTGCACAGACCACATCAAGCATTGCCAAGACTCAACGTCAGCACAAGAAAATGGCAGAGGGGGGGGGGGGAGCATCAGTCACAAGTTATCAGTCCTCGTACAAGTCATATTGGTGGCAGGTGACCCCTTTTATCAAACATCCACAAAATGGACCGGAAGCACTGACCCCCTCCCCCAACCCCAGGATACATAGATCTACACCGGCCACACGTCAGGGTCCATCATTCTTTGCCTTTGTCTACATGATTTTAGTTTTGTGCTCTCCCCATTTTGCAGATGCCATAAAAAAGGGCGTCACCCGTCACGTGGTCCTCCACGGCCTATAGACAATCAATATTGCACGGCACATCAACTCCATATTTCCACAGCACTCCATGCATCCTATACAAAACAAAGATCTCCCATGGAGCCCGCTCCTCATGGGCGGGGCTAACACAGGGGAGGAGGGTGAGGCAATTAGGGAGGAGTCTCAAAATACAACACAGTCATTCCAATGGATGCAACTTACAAGGGGGCGGTGCTACGAGTCCCAGGGCAGCCAATGGACGCTAGGTCAAAGCGACAGAGTTGTCTCATGATTTGATTGGACCCTGGCACAAGGTGGGCGGGTTACAAGCGGCAGAAAAAGAGAAGCTGTTTTTTTTTATGGTCATGTGGTTACGTTTTATATCATCTCTTTACTTTTTACGATTCTCATACATAAAGATTATGAACAGATCATTGTGATCGTCTGGGATCCATATCATCAGGCAGATTATTCTAGATCATTGGATATCTGGGCCATAGCCTAAATTATAAGGGCCGAGGAGATCCCTAGATTTAGAAGAACATCTGGAATCATTGGATCACTATGTCCTAGATTCACACCATGAGCACTTGTGGGATCGGAGATGTATAGGGATTAATGGATGGCTGTATCCGGTCCTAGACTTGTAGGAGCTTCTGATATCCCAATCCCAATGCCATATCCTGGATTTATAGAAACATCGGGGCTCGTTGGTGGATCAGTGTCTCATGTCCTTGAATTATAGAAGATCTGGGATCACTAGATGTTCTACATTTATACTTGGGATCAGTAAATCCCTACAGTTATGTCCTAGATTCACAGGACCATTTGTGGAGCCTCAGTAGAGATGGAGCTGACTTGTCATGGTCCCTGCATCCACAAAAGTCCCTTAAGACGTAGCTTCACGATCACTGGGAGATCAGGGAAGTAGAAGGTGACACTGAGGACTATATGTGGACAGGAGGACTTGGTAGGACACACAGTGGGTGTATGTGGACTCACAGTGTGGTGGGCATTTGTAGCCCCATGTTGGCTGCTTGCCTCATATACCCACCTGAACCATCAGTACGGCCGGTTGGCATCTTTTGGTCGCTTTAGTTGTACTTTGAGTCTCTTCATGCCAATCTGGAAACCGTTCATGGCCTGGATGGCAGCCTGGGCGCTGCCGGGATTGTCAAAACTTACAAAGCCTGGAAGTGAGAAACACCGGATGAGCGTCAACCCACGGGAGAACCAAGGGCACACTCACCTCCGTGGAGGACGCTTACCAAAACACTTGCTCTGGTTGGTGGCTCTGTCTACAAACACTTTGGCGGAGATGACGTTTCCGAATGGTAGAAACATCTGTAGAATCTCCGAATCTGTAAATTCCTGGGGCAGGTGGTAGATGAAGATGTTGCAGCCTTCAGGACCTGGGGGGAACACATAACACATTGAGCTTAGTCTCCGGGTGCACATGGCCACGCATGGGTGCCTTGTATGGTCGCCACTCACCTTCCCTCTGCTGTTGCTGCTGCTGCTGCGGAGGCTGCTGCGGTAACAGGGGCGGGGGCTGGCTGAATGCCGGGCTCACCAGACCGTAGGCGGCGGGGTAGGCAGCTAGAGCATAGATGGACATAGGTCATGACATTGGTGGTGTGAACCCCATACAATACCCCCCGTCCCTGTGAGATGACGCACCTGTATAATGCTGCATGCCGGCGTAGGCCTGCTGCAGGGGGTCCAGCTGGGTCACCGGACTTTGGGCTAGAAGGAGAGGAAGGTTATATGTGAAGGGTGTCTGTAGGGTGGACCTGCGTTGTGGACCATTAGAAGCAGGGTATCATACATACCGGTATTACCTGGGTAGGGGTGCAGGCCGTTGGTATAAATGGCCTCTGACGTGGGCTGTACGCTGCTCTGGGAGGGGACCGCACTGTACCCATTAACCCCCAGTGTGGCCGGGATGGCGGATACTGGAGTGGCAGCGAGGGTCGGCGGGGTACTGGTACCTACAGAGACCACAACAGTAATTGGTGAGTGCCGGCCCCCGTGTACCACCCCAGGGTGCGGAGATCCGTCCACTTACCTGACGAGGATGTGATGGGCGTGATGGGGGTGGCTATAATTCCGTTGGGGTTGATTGTCGCCATTTGTTGCATCTGGACAGCGGCCATTGTAGCCATAGGGTTGAGGTAAGCGCTGTGTGCGGCCACCAGGGCGGCCTGCTGCTGCATGAGCTGAGGGGGGCACAAGAACAGCAAGAGTGTGAGACATCACAGAGGGGAACCAAGACCAACACATGACCATGAGAGGGGGTGAGACACAGGTCACTGAGGAGGGCAAGGTCGCAGGAGAAGGGTGAGGAAACACAAGAAGGTCACAAGAGAAAGGGTGAGGTTATAGCAAAAGGAAACAAAAAAGAATGGTCACAAGAGAATAAATAGGTCACAGAAAGTCAGAGGAGAAGGTCACCGGAAGAAGGCAAGGTCCCAGAGAAAGGGTAAGGTCAGAGGAGAAGGTCACATGACAAAATTAAGGTGAGGTCGCGAGAAGGGCAAGGTGACAACAAAGGGTCCCAGAAGAAGGGCGAGGTCAGAGGAGAAAGTCAGGGGAGAAGGGCGAGGTCAGAGGAGAAAGTCAGGGGAGAAGGGCGAGGTCAGAGGAGAAAGTCACGGGAGAAGGGCGAGGTCAGAGGAGAAAGTCACAGGAGAAGGGCGAGGTCAGAGGAGAAAGTCACAGAAGGGCGAGGTTAGAGAAGGGCGAGGTCAGAGGAGAAGGGCGAGGTTAGAGAAGGGCAAGGTCAGAGGAGAAAGTCACAGGAGAAGGGCAAGGTCAGAGGAGAAAGTCACGGGAGAAGGGCGAGGTCAGAGGAGAAGGGCGAGGTCAGAGGAGAAAGTCACAGGAGAAGGGCAAGGTCAGAGGAGAAAGTCACAGGAGAAGGGCGAGGTTAGAGAAGGGCGAGGTCAGAGGAGAAGGGCGAGGTCAGAGGAGAAAGTCACGGGAGAAGGGCGAGGTCAGAGGAGAAGGTCAGAGGAGAAGGGCGAGGTCAGAGGAGAAGGTCAGAGGAGAAGGGCGAGGTCAGAGGAGAAGGGCGAGGTCAGAGGAGAAGGGCGAGGTCAGAGGAGAAGGGCGAGGTCAGAGGAGAAAGTCATGGGAGAAGGGCGAGGTCAGAGGAGAAAGTCAGATGAGAAGGGCGAGGTCAGAGAAGAAGGGCAAGGTCAGAGGAGAAAGTCACAGGAGAAGGGCGAGGTCAGAGAAGAAAGTCACAGGAGAAGGGCGAGGTCAGAGAAGAAAGTCACGGGAGAAGGGTGAGGTCAGAGGAGAAAGTCAGAGGAGAAGGGTGAGGTCAGAGGAGAAAGTCAGAGGAGAAGGGCGAGGTCAGAGGAGAAAGTCAGAGGAGAAGGGCGAGGTCAGAGGAGAAAGTCAGAGGAGAAGAGCGAGGTCAGAGGAGAAGGGCGAGGTCAGAGAAGAAAGTCACGGGAGAAGGGCGAGGTCAGAGGAGAAAGGCACAGGAGAAGGGCGAGGTCAGAGAAGAAAGTCACAGGAGAAGGGCGAGGTCAGAGAAGAAGGGCAAGGTCAGAGGAGAAAGTCACAGGAGAAGGGCGAGGTCAGAGAAGAAAGTCACGGGAGAAGGGCGAGGTCAGAGGAGAAAGTCACGGGAGAAGGGCGAGGTCAGAGGAGAAAGTCACGGGAGAAGGGCGAGGTCAGAGGAGAAAGTCACGGGAGAAGGGCGAGGTCAGAGGAGAAAGTCACAGGAGAAGGGCGAGGTCAGAGAAGAAGGGCAAGGTCAGAGGAGAAAGTCACAGGAGAAGGGCGAGGTCAGAGAAGAAGGGCAAGGTCAGAGGAGAAAGTCAGAGGAGAAGGGCGAGGTCAGAGGAGAAAGTCAGAGGAGAAGGGCGAGGTCAGAGGAGAAAGTCAGAGGAGAAGGGCGAGGTCAGAGGAGAAAGTCAGAGGAGAAGGGCGAGGTCAGAGGAGAAAGTCACGGGAGAAGGGCGAGGTCAGAGGAGAAAGTCACGGGAGAAGGGCGAGGTCAGAGGAGAAGGGCGAGGTCAGAGGAGAAGGGCGAGGTCAGAGGAGAAGGGCAAGGTTAGAGAAGGGCGAGGTCAGAGGAGAAAGTCAGAGGAGAAGGGCGAGGTCAGAGGAGAAAGTCAGAGGAGAAGGGCGAGGTCAGAGGAGAAGGTCAGAGGAGAAGGTCAGAGGAGAAGGGCGAGGTCAGAGGAGAAGGGCGAGGTCAGAGGAGAAGGGCGAGGTCAGAGGAGAAAGTCAGATGAGAAGGGCGAGGTCAGAGAAGAAAGTCACAGGAGAAGGGCGAGGTCAGAGAAGAAGGGCAAGGTCAGAGGAGAAAGTCACAGGAGAAGGGCGAGGTCAGAGAAGAAAGTCACAGGAGAAGGGCGAGGTCAGAGAAGAAAGTCACGGGAGAAGGGTGAGGTCAGAGGAGAAAGTCAGAGGAGAAGGGTGAGGTCAGAGGAGAAAGTCAGAGGAGAAGGGCGAGGTCAGAGGAGAAGGGCGAGGTCAGAGAAGAAAGTCACGGGAGAAGGGCGAGGTCAGAGGAGAAAGGCACAGGAGAAGGGCGAGGTCAGAGAAGAAAGTCACAGGAGAAGGGCGAGGTCAGAGAAGAAGGGCAAGGTCAGAGGAGAAAGTCACAGGAGAAGGGCGAGGTCAGAGAAGAAAGTCACGGGAGAAGGGCGAGGTCAGAGGAGAAAGTCACGGGAGAAGGGCGAGGTCAGAGGAGAAAGTCACGGGAGAAGGGCGAGGTCAGAGGAGAAGGGCGAGGTCAGAGGAGAAAGTCACGGGAGAAGGGCGAGGTCAGAGAAGAAGGGCAAGGTCAGAGGAGAAAGTCACAGGAGAAGGGCGAGGTCAGAGAAGAAGGGCAAGGTCAGAGGAGAAAGTCAGAGGAGAAGGGCGAGGTCAGAAGTGAAAGTCAGAGGAGAAGGGCGAGGTCAGAGGAGAAAGTCAGAGGAGAAGGGCGAGGTCAGAGGAGAAAGTCACGGGAGAAGGGCGAGGTCAGAGGAGAAAGTCACGGGAGAAGGGCGAGGTCAGAGGAGAAAGTCACGGGAGAAGGGCGAGGTCAGAGGAGAAGGGCGAGGTCAGAGGAGAAGGGCAAGGTTAGAGAAGGGCGAGGTCAGAGGAGAAAGTCAGAGGAGAAGGGCGAGGTCAGAGGAGAAGGGCGAGGTCAGAGAAGAAGGGCGAGGTCAGAGAAGAAGGGCGAGGTCAGAGGAGAAAGTCAGAGGAGAAGGGCGAGGTCAGAGAAGAAGGGCGAGGTCAGAGGAGAAGGTCAGAGGAGAAGGGTGAGGTCAGAGGAGAAGGGTGAGGTCAGAGGAGAAGGGTGAGGTCAGAGGAGAAGGTCAGAGCAGAAGGGCGAGGTCATAGAATAGAGTGAGGGGACTATAAATGCTGAGGTTATGAGGATATTGTCTGATGATGTCATGATGATGTCATAGAGCTGCACACAGAATAGTGACAGGTAGAGGGCGCTGAATTCACCTGGTCACTTACTGCCTGTGTATACGCGCTGTACGCCCCAAACTGGAGGGCAATGGGGCTGAACATCCCGAGCTGATTGGCCACCTGCTGCATCCGGCGCAGACCCCGCTCCTTCTCCGTGTCTGCAAACTTCACCACCAGACTGGAGGAGGCGCCCTGCACAGCACAGAGTATACGGAGGTTACATGTACAGCACAGAGTATACGGAAGTCACATGCACAGCACAGAGTATACGGAGGTCACATGTACAGCACAGAGTATACAGAGGTCACATGTACAGCACAGAGTATACGGAGGTCACATGTACAGCACAGAGTATACAGAGGTCACATGTACAGCACAGAGTATACGGAGGTCACATACAGTCATGGCCATAAGTTGTGAGAATGATACAAATGGTAATTGTTACAAAGTCTCCGGCATCAGGTGTTATATTCTCCAGAATGTTATAAAGAGGATCAGCTTATCAGCAATTCATTACACAGTCAGTATTTACCTAGAAAATGAACTTTTTCCCCCAAAACACATTTCCCCTTCATTGCAGACGCCTTAGGCGGGGCAGCGGCCATGGTGTCAGTGATGTCTCCAGTAACACAGGTGCGGGGGCTGATGGGGACAGGGCTGGGGACAATGTGTCATGTGTAAGTAACAATCACCACTGGGCAGTATAATAGGAGCAGGTAACATGGTGTCAGTGATGTCCCCAGTAACACAGGTGCGGGGGCTGATGGGGACAGGGCTGGGGACAATGTGTCATGTGTAAGTAACAATCACCACTGGGCAGTATAATAGGAGCAGGTAACATGGTGTCAGTGATGTCTCCAGTAACACAGGTGCGGGGGCTGATGGGGACAGGGCTGGGGACAATGTGTCATGTGTAAGTAACAATCACCACTGGGCAGTATAATAGGAGCAGGTAACATGGTGTCAGTGATGTCCCCAGTAACACAGGTGCGGGGGCTGATGGGGACAGGGCTGGGGACAATGTGTCATGTGTAAGTAACAATCACCACTGGGCAGTATAATAGGAGCAGGTAACATGGTGTCAGTGATGTCTCCAGTAACACAGGTGCGGGGGCTGATAGGGACAGGGCTGGGGACAATGTGTCATGTGTAAGTAACAATCACCACTGGGCAGTATAATAGGAGCAGGTAACATGGTGTCAGTGATGTCCCCAGTAACACAGGTGCGGGGGCTGATGGGGACAGGGCTGGGGACAATGTGTCATGTGTAAGTAACAATCACCACTGGGCAGTATAATAGGAGCAGGTAACATGGTGTCAGTGATGTCTCCAGTAACACAGGTGCGGGGGCTGATGGGGACAGGGCTGGGGACAATGTGTCATGTGTAAGTAACAATCACCACTGGGCAGTATAATAGGAGCAGGTAACATGGTGTCAGTGATGTCTCCAGTAACACAGGTGCGGGGGCTGATGGGGGCAGGGCTGGGGACAATGTGTCATGTGTAAGTAACAATCACCACTGGGCAGTATAATAGGAGCAGGTAACATGGTGTCAGTGATGTCTCCAGTAACACAGGTGCGGGGGCTGGTGAGGACAGGGCTGGGGACAATGTGTCATGTGTAAGTAACAATCACCACTGGGCAGTATAATAGGAGCAGGTAACATGGTGTCAGTGATGTCTCCAGTAACACAGGTGCGGGGGCTGGTGAGGACAGGGCTGGGGACAATGTGTCATGTGTAAGTAACAATCACCACTGGGCAGTATAATAGGAGCAGGTAACATGGTGTCAGTGATGTCTCCAGTAACACAGGTGCGGGGGCTGATGGGGGCAGGGCTGGGGACAATGTGTCATGTGTAAGTAACAATCACCACTGGGCAGTATAATAGGAGCAGGTAACATGGTGTCAGTGATGTCTCCAGTAACACAGGTGCGGGGGCTGATGGGGACAGGGCTGGGGACAATGTGTCATGTGTAAGTAACAATCACCACTGGGCAGTATAATAGGAGCAGGTAACATGGTGTCAGTGATGTCCCCAGTAACACAGGTGCGGGGGCTGATGGGGACAGGGCTGGGGACAATGTGTCATGTGTAAGTAACAATCACCACTGGGCAGTATAATAGGAGCAGGTAACATGGTGTCAGTGATGTCTCCAGTAACACAGGTGCGGGGGCTGATGGGGACAGGGCTGGGGACAATGTGTCATGTGTAAGTAACAATCACCACTGGGCAGTATAATAGGAGCAGGTAACATGGTGTCAGTGATGTCCCCAGTAACACAGGTGCGGGGGCTGATGGGGACAGGGCTGGGGACAATGTGTCATGTGTAAGTAACAATCACCACTGGGCAGTATAATAGGAGCAGGTAACATGGTGTCAGTGATTCTCCAGTAACACAGGTGCGGGGGCTGATGGGGACAGGGCTGGGGACAATGTGTCATGTGTAAGTAACAATCACCACTGGGCAGTATAATAGGAGCAGGTAACATGGTGTCAGTGATGTCTCCAGTAACACAGGTGCGGGGGCTGATGGGGACAGGGCTGGGGACAATGTCTCATGTGTAAGTAACAATCACCACTGGGCAGTATAATAGGAGCTGGTAACATGGTGTCAGTGATGTCTCCAGTAACACAGGTGCGGGGGCTGATGGGGACAGGGCTGGGGGACAATGTGTCATGTGTAAGTAACAATCACCACTGGGCAGTATAATAGGAGCAGGTAACATGGTGTCAGTGATGTCCCCAGTAACACAGGTGCGGGGGCTGATGGGGACAGGGCTGGGGACAATGTGTCATGTGTAAGTAACAATCACCACTGGGCAGTATAATAGGAGCAGGTAACATGGTGTCAGTGATGTCTCCAGTAACACAGGTGCGGGGGCTGATGGGGACAGGGGTGGGGACAATGTGTCATGTGTAAGTAACAATCACCACTGGGCAGTATAATAGGAGCAGGTAACATGGTGTCAGTGATGTCTCCAGTAACACAGGTGCGGGGGCTGATGGGGGCAGGGCTGGGGACAATGTGTCATGTGTAAGTAACAATCACCACTGGGCAGTATAATAGGAGCAGGTAACATGGTGTCAGTGATGTCTCCAGTAACACAGGTGCGGGGGCTGGTGAGGATAGGGCTGGGGACAATGTGTCATGTGTAAGTAACAATCACCACTGGGCAGTATAATAGGAGCAGGTAACATGGTGTCAGTGATGTCTCCAGTAACACAGGTGCGGGGGCTGATGGGGACAGGGCTGGGGACAATGTGTCATGTGTAAGTAACAATCACCACTGGGCAGTATAATAGGAGCAGGTAACATGGTGTCAGTGATGTCTCCAGTAACACAGGTGCGGGGGCTGATGGGGACAGGACTGGGGACAATGTGTCATGTGTAAGTAACAATCACCACTGGGCAGTATAATAGGAGCAGGTAACATGGTGTCAGTGATGTCTCCAGTAACACAGGTGCGGGGGCTGGTGAGGACAGGGCTGGGGACAATGTGTCATGTGTAAGTAACAATCACCACTGGGCAGTATAATAGGAGCAGGTAACATGGTGTCAGTGATGTCTCCAGTAACACAGGTGCAGGGGCTGATGAGGACAGGGCTGGGGACAATGTGTCAGGAGTAAGTAACAATCACCACTGGGCAGTATAATAGGAGCAGGTAACATGGTGTCAGTGATGTCCCCAGTAACACAGGTGCGGGGACTGATGGGGACAGGGCTGGGGACAATGTGTCATGTGTAAGTAACAATCACCACTGGGCAGTATAATAGGAGCAGGTAACATGGTGTCAGTGGTGTCTCCAGTAACACAGGTGCGGGGGCTGATGGGGACAGGGCTGGGGACAATGTGTCATGTGTAAGTAACAATCACCACTGGGCAGTATAATAGGAGCAGCGGCCATGGTGTCAGTGATGTCTCCAGTAACACAGGTGCGGGGGCTGATGGGGACAGGGCTGGGGGACAATCTGTCATGTGTAAGTAACAATCACCACTGGGCAGTATAATAGGAGCAGGTAACATGGTGTCAGTGATGTCCCCAGTAACACAGGTGCGGGGGCTGATGGGGACAGGCCTGGGGACAATGTGTCATGTGTAAGTAACAATCACCACTGGGCAGTATAATAGGAGCAGGTAACATGGTGTCAGTGGTGTCTCCAGTAACACAGGTGCGGGGGCTGATGGGGACAGGGCTGGGGACAATGTGTCATGTGTAAGTAACAATCACCACTGGGCAGTATAATAGGAGCAGGTAACATGGTGTCAGTGATGTCCCCAGTAACACAGGTGCGGGGGCTGATGGGGACAGGGCTGGGGACAATGTGTCATGTGTAAGTAACAATCACCACTGGGCAGTATAATAGGAGCAGGTAACATGGTGTCAGTGATGTCCCCAGTAACACAGGTGCGGGGGCTGATGGGGACAGGGCTGGGACAATGTGTCATGTGTAAGTAACAATCACCACTGGGCAGTATAATAGGAGCAGGTAACATGGTGTCAGTGATGTCTCCAGTAACACAGGTGCGGGGGCTGATGGGGACAGGGCTGGGGACAATGTGCCATGTGTAAGTAACAATCACCACTGGGCAGTATAATAGGAGCAGGTAACATGGTGTCAGTGATGTCCCCAGTAACACAGGTGCGGGGGCTGATGGGGACAGGGCTGGGGACAATGTGTCATGTGTAAGTAACAATCACCACTGGGCAGTATAATAGGAGCAGGTAACATGGTGTCAGTGATGTCTCCAGTAACACAGGTGCGGGGGCTGATGGGGACAGGGCTGGGGACAATGTGTCATGTGTAAGTAACAATCACCACTGGGCAGTATAATAGGAGCAGGTAACATGGTGTCAGTGATGTCCCCAGTAACACAGGTGCGGGGGCTGATGGGGACAGGACTGGGGACAATGTGTCATGTGTAAGTAACAATCACCACTGGGCAGTATAATAGGAGCAGGTAACATGGTGTCAGTGATGTCTCCAGTAACACAGGTGCGGGGGCTGATGGGGGCAGGGCTGGGGACAATGTGTCATGTGTAAGTAACAATCACCACTGGGCAGTATAATAGGAGCAGGTAACATGGTGTCAGTGATGTCTCCAGTAACACAGGTGCGGGGGCTGATGGGGACAGGGCTGGGGACAATGTGTCATGTGTAAGTAACAATCACCACTGGGCAGTATAATAGGAGCAGGTAACATGGTGTCAGTGATGTCTCCAGTAACACAGGTGCGGGAGCTGATGGGGACAGGGCTGGGGACAATGTGTCATGTGTAAGTAACAATCACCACTGGGCAGTATAATAGGAGCAGCGGCCATGGTGTCAGTGATGTCTCCAGTAACACAGGTGCGGGGGCTGATGGGGACAGGGCTGGGGACAATGTGTCATGTGTAAGTAACAATCACCACTGGGCAGTATAATAGGAGCAGGTAACATGGTGTCAGTGATGTCTCCAGTAACACAGGTGCGGGGGCTGATGGGGACAGGGCTGGGGACAATGTGTCATGTGTAAGTAACAATCACCACTGGGCAGTATAATAGGAGCAGGTAACATGGTGTCAGTGATGTCTCCAGTAACACAGGTGCGGGGGCTGATGAGGACAGGGCTGGGGACAATGTGTCATGTGTAAGTAACAATCACCATTGGGCAGTATAATAGGAGCAGGTAACATGGTGTCAGTGATGTCTCCAGTAACACAGGTGCGGGGGCTGATGGGGACAGGCCTGGGGACAATGTGTCATGTGTAAGTAACAATCACCACTGGGCAGTATAATAGGAGCAGGTAACATGGTGTCAGTGATGTCTCCAGTAACACAGGTGCGGGGGCTGATGGGGACAGGGCTGGGGACAATGTGTCATGTGTAAGTAACAATCACCACTGGGCAGTATAATAGGAGCAGGTAACATGGTGTCAGTGATGTCTCCAGTAACACAGGTGCGGGGGCTGATGGGGACAGGGCTGGGGGACAATGTGTCATGTGTAAGTAACAATCACACCCCTGGACACTTTACAAGGAGGCTGGTGCTTGGCATCATTGTTTCTCTTCTGTTACCCATGGTTATCTCTAAAGAAACACGAGCAGTCATCATTGCACTGCACAGAACTGGCCGAACAGGGAAGAGTATCGCAGCGAGAAAGATGTCACCTCAGTCCCCAATCTATCGCATCATCAAGGAATCCAAGGAGAGAGGCTCCATTGTTATCAGAAAGACTCCAGGAGCCCAAGAAGGAGCAGCAAGTGCCAGGAGCGTCTCTTACAAGTGTCTCAGCTTGGGGATGGGGCTCCCAGCATCGCAGAGCTCAGGAATGGCAGCAGCAGGTGTGAGGCATCTGCACGCACTGTGAGACTGCGGAGACTCCTGGAGCAAGGCCTGGTGTCCAGGAGGGCAGCACAGAAGCCGCTTCTCTCCAGGAACCATCAGGGACAGACGGATATTCTGCAGGAGGTGCAGGGAGTGGACGCTGAGGACTGGGGGACAGACGGATATTCTGCAGGAGGTGCAGGGAGGGGACGCTGAGGACTGGGGGACAGACGGATATTCTGCAGGAGGTGCAGGGAGTGGACGCTGAGGACTGGGGGACAGACGGATATTCTGCAGGAGGTGCAGGGAGTGGACGCTGAGGACTGGGGGACAGACGGATATTCTGCAGGAGGTGCAGGGAGGGGACGCTGAGGACTGGGGGACAGACGGATATTCTGCAGGAGGTGCAGGGAGTGGACGCTGAGGACTGGGGGACAGACGGATATTCTGCAGGAGGTGCAGGGAGTGGACGCTGAGGACTGGGGGACAGGCGGATATTCTGCAGGAGGTGCAGGGAGTGGACGCTGAGGACTGGGGGACAGGCGGATATTCTGCAGGAGGTGCAGGGAGTGGACGCTGAGGACTGGGGGACAGACGGATATTCCGCAGGAGGTGCAGGGAGTGGACGCTGAGCACTGGGGGACAGACGGATATTCCGCAGGAGGTGCAGGGAGTGGACTCTGAGGACTGGGGGACAGACGGATATTCTGCAGGAGGTGCAGGGAGTGGACGCTGAGGACTGGGGGACAGACGGATATTCTGCAGGAGGTGCAGGGAGTGGACGCTGAGGACTGGGGGACAGACGGATATTCTGCAGGAGGTGCAGGGAGTGGACGCTGAGGACTGGGGGACAGACGGATATTCTGCAGGAGGTGCAGGGAGTGGACGCTGAGGACTGGGGGACAGACGGATATTCTGCAGGAGGTGCAGGGAGTGGACGCTGAGCACTGGGGGACAGACGGATATTCTGCAGGAGGTGCAGGGAGTGGACGCTGAGGACTGGGGGACAGACGGATATTCTGCAGGAGGTGCAGGGAGTGGGCGCTGAGGACTGGGGGACAGACGGATATTCTGCAGGAGGTGCAGGGAGTGGAGGCTGAGGACTGGGGGACAGACGGATATTCTGCAGGAGGTGCAGGGAGTGGACGCTGAGCACTGGGGGACAGACGGATATTCTGCAGGAGGTGCAGGGAATGGACGCTGAGGACTGGGGGACAGACGGATATTCTGCAGGAGGTGCAGGGAGTGGACGCTGAGGACTGGGGGACAGACGGATATTCTGCAGGAGGTGCAGGGAGTGGACGCTGAGCACTGGGGGACAGACGGATATTCTGCAGGAGGTGCAGGGAGTGGACGCTGAGGACTGGGGGACAGACGGATATTCTGCAGGAGGTGCAGGGAGTGGACGCTGAGGACTGGGGGACAGACGGATATTCTGCAGGAGGTGCAGGGAGTGGACGCTGAGGACTGGGGGACAGACGGATATTCTGCAGGAGGTGCAGGGAGTGGACGCTGAGGACTGGGAGACAGACGGATATTCTGCAGGAGGTGCAGGGAGTGGACGCTGAGGACTGGGGGACAGACGGATATTCTGCAGGAGGTGCAGGGAGTGGACGCTGAGGACTGGGAGACAGACGGATATTCTGCAGGAGGTGCAGGGAGTGGACGCTGAGGACTGGGGGACAGACGGATATTCTGCAGGAGGTGCAGGGAGTGGACGCTGAGGACTGGGGGACAGACGGATATTCTGCAGGAGGTGCAGGGAGTGGACGCTGAGGACTGGGGGACAGACGGATATTCTGCAGTAGGTGCAGGGAGTGGACGCGGAGGACTGGGGGACAGACGGATATTCTGCAGGAGGTGCAGGGAGTGGACGCTGAGCACTGGGGGACAGACGGATATTCTGCAGGAGGTGCAGGGAGTGGACGCTGAGGACTGGGGGACAGACGGATATTCTGCAGGAGGTGCAGGGAGTGGACGCTGAGCACTGGGGGACAGACGGATATTCTGCAGGAGGTGCAGGGAGTGGACGCTGAGGACTGGGGGACAGACGGATATTCTGCAGGAGGTGCAGGGAGTGGACGCTGAGGACTGGGGGACAGACGGATATTCTGCAGGAGGTGCAGGGAGTGGACGCTGAGGACTGGGAGACAGACGGATATTCTGCAGGAGGTGCAGGGAGTGGACGCTGAGGACTGGGGGACAGACGGATATTCTGCAGGAGGTGCAGGGAGTGGACGCTGAGGACTGGGGGACAGACGGATATTCTGCAGGAGGTGCAGGGAGTGGACGCTGAGGACTGGGGGACAGACGGATATTCTGCAGTAGGTGCAGGGAGTGGACGCGGAGGACTGGGGGACAGACGGATATTCTGCAGGAGGTGCAGGGAGTGGACGCTGAGCACTGGGGGACAGACGGATATTCTGCAGGAGGTGCAGGGAGTGGACGCTGAGGACTGGGGGACAGACGGATATTCTGCAGGAGGTGCAGGGAGTGGACGCTGAGCACTGGGGGACAGACGGATATTCTGCAGGAGGTGCAGGGAGTGGACGCTGAGGACTGGGGGACAGACGGATATTCTGCAGGAGGTGCAGGGAGTGGACGCTGAGGACTGGGGGACAGACGGATATTCTGCAGGAGGTGCAGGGAGTGGACGCTGAGGACTGGGGGACAGACGGATATTCTGCAGGAGGTGCAGGGAGTGGACGCTGAGGACTGGGGGACAGACGGATATTCTGCAGGAGGTGCAGGGAGTGGACGCTGAGGACTGGGGGACAGACGGATATTCTGCAGGAGGTGCAGGGAGTGGACGCTGAGGACTGGGGGACAGACGGATATTCTGCAGGAGGTGCAGGGAGTGGACGCTGAGGACTGGGGGACAGGCGGATATTCTGCAGGAGGTGCAGGGAGTGGACGCTGAGGACTGGGGGACAGACGGATACTCTGCAGGAGGTGCAGGGAGTGGACGCTGAGGACTGGGGGACAGACGGATATTCTGCAGGAGGTGCAGGGAGCGGACGCTGAGGACTGGGGGACAGACGGATATTCTGCAGGAGGTGCAGGGAGCGGACGCTGAGGACTGGGGGACAGACGGATATTCTGCAGGAGGTGCAGGGAGTGGACGCTGAGGACTGGGGGACAGACGGATATTCTGCAGGAGGTGCAGGGAGTGGACGCTGAGGACTGGGGGACAGACGGATATTCTGCAGGAGGTGCAGGGAGTGGACGCTGAGGACTGGGGGACAGACGGATATTCTGCAGGAGGTGCAGGGAGTGGACGCTGAGGACTGGGGGACAGACGGATATTCTGCAGGAGGTGCAGGGAGTGGACGCTGAGGACTGGGGGACAGACGGATACTCTGCAGGAGGTGCAGGGAGCGGACGCTGAGGACTGGGGGACTGACGGATATTCTGCAGGAGGTGCAGGGAGCGGACGCTGAGGACTGGGGGACAGACGGATATTCTGCAGGAGGTGCAGGGAGCGGACGCTGAGGACTGGGGGACAGACGGATATTCTGCAGGAGGTGCAGGGAGCGGACGCTGAGGACTGGGGGACAGACGGATATTCTGCAGGAGGTGCAGGGAGCGGACGCTGAGGACTGGGGGACAGACGGATATTCTGCAGGAGGTGCAGGGAGTGGACGCTGAGGACTGGGGGACAGACGGATATTCTGCAGGAGGTGCAGGGAGTGGACGCTGAGGACTGGGGGACAGACGGATATTCTGCAGGAGGTGCAGGGAGTGGACGCTGAGGACTGGGGAACAGACGGATATTCTGCAGGAGGTGCAGGGAGTGGACGCTGAGGACTGGGGGACAGACGGATATTCTGCAGGAGGTGCAGGGAGTGGACGCTGAGGACTGGGGGACAGACAGATATTCTGCAGGAGGTGCAGGGAGTGGACGCTGAGGACTGGGGGACAGACGGATATTCTGCAGGAGGTGCAGGGAGTGGACGCTGAGGACTGGGGGACAGACGGATACTCTGCAGGAGGTGCAGGGAGTGGACGCTGAGGACTGGGGGACAGACGGATATTCTGCAGGAGGTGCAGGGAGTGGACGCTGAGGACTGGGGAACAGACGGATATTCTGCAGGAGGTGCAGGGAGTGGACGCTGAGGACTGGGGGACAGACGGATATTCTGCAGGAGGTGCAGGGAGTGGACGCTGAGGACTGGGGGACAGACGGATATTCTGCAGGAGGTGCAGGGAGTGGACGCTGAGGACTGGGGGGGGTCATTGTCTCTGATGGATCCCCTTTCCGATTGTTGGGGGAAGACAAGGTGAGCGATGCCCCCAGTCCTGTCTCCTGCACCTGTAAAGCTCCTGCAGCGATTCATGTGGGGGGGGGGGGGGGGGAATCGCCTAAAAACACCTCCATGAATAAAGAATGGAGCAGAATGTCCTCCAGGAGCCGCTTCTCCCGACCCTCCAGGAGCAGATGGTGATGAGCAGAGCCTCCTCCAGCATGATGGGGCACCGGCCATAAAGGGGAGAACTAAATGGTGCAGGGAACAGAACACAGAGATTCTGGGTCCATGGCCCGGGAACAGAACACAGAGATTCTGGGCCCATGGCCCGGGAACAGAACACAGAGATTCTGGGTCCATGGCTCCGGGAACAGAACACAGAGATTCTGGGTCCATGGCTCCGGGAACAGAACACAGAGATTCTGGGTCCATGGCCCGGGAACAGAACACAAGAGATTCTGGGTCCATGGCCCGGGGACAGAACACAGAGATTCTGGGTCCATGGCTCCGGGAACAGAACACAGAGATTCTGGGTCCATGGCTCCGGGAACAGAACACAGAGATTCTGGGTCCATGGCTCCGGGAACAGAACACAGAGATTCTGGGTCCATGGCTCCGGGAACAGAACACAAGAGATTCTGGGTCCATGGCTCCGGGAACAGAACACAGAGATTCTGGGTCCATGGCTCCGGGAACAGAACACAAGAGATTCTGGGTCCATGGCTCCGGGAACAGAACACAGAGATTCTGGGTCCATGGCCCGGAGACTCCCCGGATCTTATCCCATTGAGAACTTGTGGTCAATCATCAGGAGACGGGGGACAAACAAAACCCAACACATTGTGACAGAATGCAGCAGTGATAGTGCAGGAATGGAGGGCGATCAGTCAGGATCTGGTGCAGGAGGTGATGAGAGCTGCCAGGGAGAATTACAGAGGTCCTGAAGAAGAAGGAGAGGTCCTGCAGATACTGACTCCTCCCACCTGACAATAAAAGCTTCTGCTCCCCATAATATGATTGCACTTGTATCTCTGTATGTGATAAACATCTGACAGACCAGAGGGACACATCATGTGACAGGAGGAGATTTGTGTCATTCTCAGGACTTATGGCCAGGACTGTACACAGCACAGAGTATATAACGCTGCACGGACCATTGTCTGCCACCAGGTGGCGGCCTCCTCCTTCAGTTTCCCCCCAAGTCATCACTTACCGGCAGGGTCCGGCTCCCGTGCAGCGTGTTGATGGCCGCCTGTGCCTCTGCGTGTGTCTGAAACTTCACAAATGCACAACCTAAGCGCGGGAGATACCACATTACTACACAACACAGCAACACACACAGTACAGCAACACAACATACACAGGAATGCAATGCAGAGATCAGCGGCGCCATCACTGAGAATACAGCCTATCCCTCACTAGAGAGCAGCGGTGACATCACTGAGAATACAGCCTATCCATCACTAGAGAGCAGCGGTGCCATCACTGAGAATACAGCCTATCCATCACTAGAGAGCAGCGGTGTCATCACTGAGAATACAGCCTATCCATCACTAGAGAGCAGCGGTGTCATCACTGAGAATACAACCTATCCATCACTAGAGAGCAGCGGTGCCATCACTGAGAATACAGCCTATCCATCACTAGAGAGCAGCGGTGTCATCACTGAGAATACAGCCTATCCATCACTAGAGAGCAGCGGTGTCATCACTGAGAATACAGCCCATCCATCACTAGAGAGCAGCGGTGCCATCACTGAGAATACAGCCTATCCCTCACTAGAGAGCAGCGGTGTCATCACTGAGAATACAGCCCATCCATCACTAGAGAGCAGCGGTGTCATCACTGAGAATACAGCCCATCCATCACTAGAGAGCAGCGGTGCCATCACTGAGAATACAGCCTATCCATCACTAGAGAGCAGCGGCGCCATCACTGAGAATACAGCCTATCCATCACTAGAGAGCAGCGGTGTCATCACTGAGAATACAGCCTATCCATCACTAGAGAGCAGCGGTGTCATCACTGAGAATACAGCCTATCCATCACTAGAGAATACAGCCTATCCATCACTGAGAATACAGCCTATCCATCACTAGAGAGCAGCGGTGCCATCACTGAGAATACAGCCTATCCATCACTAGAGAGCAGCGGTGCCATCACTGAGAATACAGCCTATCCATCACTAGAGAGCAGCGGTGCCATCACTGAGAATACAGCCTATCCATCACTAGAGAGCAGCGGTGCCATCACTGAGAATACAGCCTATCCTTCACTAGAGAGCAGCGGTGCCATCACTGAGAATACAGCCTATCCATCACTAGAGAGCAGCGGTGTCATCACTGAGAATACAGCCTATCCATCACTAGAGAGCAGCGGCGCCATAACTGAGAATACAGCCTATCCATCACTAGAGAGCAGCGGTGTCATCACTGAGAATACAGCCTATCCATCACTAGAGAGCAGCGGTGCCATCACTGAGAATACAGCCTATCCATCACTAGAGAGCAGCGGTGCCATCACTGAGAATACAGCCTATCCATCACTAGAGAGCAGCGGTGCCATCACTGAGAATACAGCCTATCACTAGAGAGCAGCGGTGCCATCACTAGAGAGCAGCGGCGCCATCACTGAGAATACAGCCTATCCATCACTAGAGAGCAGCGGTGCCATCACTGAGAATACAGCCTATCCATCACTAGAGAGCAGCGGCGCCATCACTGAGAATACAGCCTATCCATCACTAGAGAGCAGCGGCGCCATCACTGAGAATACAGCCTATCCATCACTAGAGAGCAGCGGCACCATCACTGAGAATACAGCCTATCCATCACTAGAGAGCAGCGGTGCCATCACTGAGAATACAGCCCATCCATCACTAGAGAGCAGCGGTGCAATCACTGAGAATACAGCCTATCCCTCACTAGAGAGCAGCGGTGTCATCACTGAGAATACAGCCTATCCATCACTAGAGAGCAGCGGCGCCATCACTGAGAATACAGCCTATCCATCACTAGAGAGCAGCGGCTCCATCACTGAGAATACAGCCTATCCATCACTAGAGAGCAGCGGTGCCATCACTGAGAATACAGCCTATCCATCACTAGAGAGCAGCGGTGCCATCACTGAGAATACAGCCTATCCATCACTAGAGAGCAGCGGCGCCATCACTGAGAATACAGCCTATCACTAGAGAGCAGCGGTGCCATCACTAGAGAGCAGCGGCGCCATCACTGAGAATACAGCCTATCCATCACTAGAGAGCAGCGGTGCCATCACTGAGAATACAGCCTATCCATCACTAGAGAGCAGCGGCGCCATCACTGAGAATACAGCCTATCCATCACTAGAGAGCAGCGGCGCCATCACTGAGAATACAGCCTATCCATCACTAGAGAGCAGCGGCACCATCACTGAGAATACAGCCTATCCATCACTAGAGAGCAGCGGTGCCATCACTGAGAATACAGCCCATCCATCACTAGAGAGCAGCGGTGCAATCACTGAGAATACAGCCTATCCCTCACTAGAGAGCAGCGGTGTCATCACTGAGAATACAGCCTATCCATCACTAGAGAGCAGCGGCGCCATCACTGAGAATACAGCCTATCCATCACTAGAGAGCAGCGGTGCCATCACTGAGAATACAGCCTATCCATCACTAGAGAGCAGCGGTGCCATCACTGAGAATACAGCCTATCCATCACTAGAGAGCAGCGGTGCCATCACTGAGAATACAGCCTATCCATCACTAGAGAGCAGCGGTGCCATCACTGAGAATACTGCCTATCCATCACTAGAGAGCAGCGGTGCCATCACTGAAAGTACAGCCTATCCATCACTAGAGAGCAGCGGTGCCATCACTGAGAGTACAGCCTATCCATCACTAGAGAGCAGCGGTGCCATCACTGAGAGTACAGCCTATCCATCACTAGAGAGCAGCGGTGCCATCACTGAGAATACAGCCTATCCCTCACTAGAGAGCAGCGGTGCCATCACTGAGAATACAGCCTATCCAGCACTAGAGAGCAGCGGCTCCATCACTGAGAATACAGCCTATCCATCACTAGAGAGCAGCGGTGCCATCACTGAGAATACAGCCTATCCATCACTAGAGAGCAGCGGTGCCATCACTGAGAATACAGCCTATCCATCACTAGAGAGCAGCGGTGCCATCACTGAGAATACAGCCTATCCATCACTAGAGAGCAGCGGTGCCATCACTGAGAATACAGTCTATCCATCACTAGAGAGCAGCGATATCACTGAGAATACAGCCTATCCATCACTAGAGAGCAGCGGTGCCATCACTGAGAATACAGCCTATCCATCACTAGAGAGCAGCGGCTCCATCACTGAGAATACAGCCTATCCATCACTAGAGAGCAGCGGTGCCATCACTGAGAATACAGCCTATCCTTAGAGAGCAGTGGCGCCATCACTGAGAATACAGCCTATCCATCACTAGAGAGCAGCGGTGACATCACTGAGAATACAGCCTATCCATCACTAGAGAGCAGCTGTGCCATCACTGAGAATACAGCCTATCCATCACTAGAGAGCAGCCTATCCATCACTGAGAATACAGCCTATCCATCACTAGAGAGCAGCGGTGCCATCACTGAGAATACAGCCTATCCATCACTAGAGAGCAGCGGTGACATCACTGAGAATACAGCCTATCCATCACTAGAGAGCAGCGGCGCCATCACTGAGAATACAGCCTATCCATCACTAGAGAGCAGCGGCGCCATCACTGAGAATACAGCCTATCCATCACTAGAGAGCAGCGGCGCCATCACTGAGAATACAGCCTATCCATCACTAGAGAGCAGCGGTGTCATCACTGAGAATACAGCCTATCCATCACTAGAGAGCAGCGGCGCCATCACTGAGAATACAGCCTATCCATCACTAGAGAGCAGCGGTGCCATCACTGAGAATACAGCCTATCCATCACTAGAGAGCAGCGGTGCCACAGCTCAGATAAGGTCCGGTCACTCGGTGGCTGTAGGTCCAGTACACGGGGTTATGGAAGGTTTGTACCTTTGCTGGTTCCGTCTGGTCCGCGGAGGACGGTGCATTCATCAATATTTCCAAACGGCTCAAACATTCGGCGCACGTCCTCGTCCGTCTGCTGCTTCCCCAACATCCCCACAAACAGCTTCCGATCTTCTGTGTGGAAAGAGAGAAGGTGAGAGTCGTGGAGGAAGAGATGGGTCCAGGAGCCGCGGCTCCATCATCATCATCCGCTCCCTGTCTGAGGCTGCGCTCACACACTCAGTGTGAACATTATCTGGTGCGCGCAGTGTAACGGGCTGCCATACATGTGGTGCACGGTGCGGCCTCGCGTCATACATGCATGTGCAGGGTGCATGCAGAGGCGCGTGTGCATGTAGAGAGGCACGGGTGCATGCAGAGAGGCGCGGGAGCATGCAGAGAGGCACGGGAGCATGCATGTAGAGAGGCACGGGTGCATGCAGAGAGGCGCGGGAGCATGCAGAGAGGCGCGGGAGCATGCAGAGAGGCGCGGGAGCATGCAGAGAGGCGCGGGTGCATGCAGAGAGGCACGGGAGCATGCAGAGAGGCGCGGGAGCATGCAGAGAGGCGCGGGAGCATGCAGAGAGGTGTGGGAGCATGCAGAGAGGCACGGGAGCATGCAGAGAGGCGCGGGTGCATGCAGAGAGGCGTGGGAGCATGCAGAGAGGCACGGGAGCATGCAGAGAGGCGCGGGAGCATGCAGAGAGGCGCGGGTGCATGCAGAGAGGCACGGGAGCATGCAGAGAGGCGCGGGTGCATGCAGAGAGGCGTGGGAGCATGCAGAGAGGCGCGGGTGCATGCAGAGAGGCGCGGGTGCATGCATGTAGAGAGGCGCGGGAGCATGCAGGTAGAGTGGCGCGGGAGCATGCATGTAGAGAGGCGCGGGAGCATGCATGTAGAGAGGCGCGGGAGCATGCATGTAGAGAGGCGCGGGAGCATGCATGTAGAGAGGCGCGGGAGCATGCATGTAGAGAGGCGCGGGAGCATGCATGTAGAGAGGCGCGGGTGCATGCAGAGAGGCGCGGGAGCATGCGGAAAAAGTGGAGACAGTAACATAGTGTGCACCAAAGTTTAGCAACGGGATCTTCTACCTCCTCGGCTTTCGCTGTCTGCAGGTTTCACTTGAATTGGTCGATTCATCTATAAAAAATAATAGTAACAAGCAGTGAGATAAAATATTCCACAGTAACAGCACAAGGTATATATATACACACGGGGTACGAGAGGTGGCTGTATGACACGTGTGGTGTATGAGAGGTGGCTGTATGACACGTGTGGTGTACGAGAGGTGGCTGTATGACACGTGTGGCGTACGAGAGGTGGCTGTATGACACGTGTGGCGTACGAAGAGGTGGCTGTATGACACGTGTGGCGTACGAAGAGGTGGCTGTATGACACGTGTGGCGTACGAGAGGTGGCTGTATGACACGTGTGGCGTACGAGAGGTGGCTGTATGACACGTGTGGCGTACGAGAGGTGGCTGTATGACACGTGTGGCGTACGAGAGGTGGCTGTATGACACGTGTGGCGTACGAGAGGTGGCTGTATGACACGTGTGGCGTACGAGAGGTGGCTGTATGACACGTGTGGCGTACGAGAGGTGGCTGTATGACACGTGTGGCGTACGAGAGGTGGCTGTATGACACGTGTGGCGTACGAGAGGTGGCTGTATGACACGTGTGGCGTACGAGAGGTGACTGTATGACACGTGTGGCGTACGAGAGGTGACTGTATGACACGTGTGGCGTACGAGAGGTGACTGTATGACACGTGTGGCGTACGAGAGGTGACTGTATGACACGTGTGGCGTACGAGAGGTGGCTGTATGACACGTGTGGTGTATGAGAGGTGGCTGTATGACACGTGTGGTGTATGAGAGGTGGCTGTATGACACGTGTGGTGTATGAGAGGTGACTGTATGACACGTGTGGCGTATGAGAGGTGACTGTAGGACACGTGTGGCGTATGAGAGGTGACTGTATGACACGTGTGGTGTATGAGAGGTGGCTGTATGACACGTGTGGTGTATGAGAGGTGGCTGTATGACACGTGTGGTGTATGAGAGGTGACTGTATGACACGTGTGGTGTATGAGAGGTCCCTGTATGACACGTGTGGTGTATGAGAGGTGGCTGTATGACACGTGTGGTGTATGAGAGGTGGCTGTATGACACGTGTGGTGTATGAGAGGTGACTGTATGACACGTGTGGTGTATGAGAGGTGGCTGTATGACACGTGTGGTGTATGAGAGGTGGCTGTATGACACGTGTGGTGTATGAGAGGTGGCTGTATGACACGTGTGGTGTATGAGAGGTCCCTGTATGACACGTGTGGTGTATGAGAGGTGGCTGTATGACACGTGTGGTGTATGAGAGGTGACTGTATGACACGTGTGGTGTATGAGAGGTGACTGTATGACACGTGTGGTGTATGAGAGGTGACTGTATGACACGTGTGGCGTGTGCCATGGTTCTGGTGTCATACACGGTATCGCGCGGTGTCAGTGTATGAGATGTCACAATGTGTCGGAGCCTTCGCACATTTGCTATTTCTGTCCTTGTGTTTAATTAACACTGGGAATAGGAGGAAGGTGTCACAGGAGATGTAATTACAGTCCTGCTCCCTCCCCTCCCCCGCACACGGCTCAGCGCCGGATATTCTGGATCTTCCCATCAGTCGCCGCACACAATCTCCCAGCTCCCCCGACACCAGAACCAAACAAACCCAACCGCTGTATCGGAACAGTACAGGGAGAAGCAGCATCACCCTTCTCTAGAGGAGCTGCCCAAAGCACCTACAGGATCTCACTGGCGCCCCCCACGGCCCAACAGCACATGTCCCGCTGCCTAGGGGAGGGGCAGAGGAGGGGCGCGCAGGACGGTCCTGGCAGGGGAGGGGTAGGGGAGGGGCGCGCAGGACGGTCCTGGCAGGGGAGGGGCAGAGGAGGGGCGCGCAGGACGGTCCTGGCAGGGGAGGGGCGCGCAGGACGGGCCTGGCAGGGGAGGGGCGCGCAGGACGGTCCTGGCAGGGGAGGGGCGCGCAGGACGGTCCTGGCAGGGGAGGGGCGCGCAGGACGGTCCTGGCAGGGGAGGGGCAGAGGAGGGGCGCGCAGGACGGTCCTGGCAGGGGAGGGGCGCGCAGGACGGGCCTGGCAGGGGAGGGGCGCGCAGGACGGGCCTGGCAGGGGAGGGGCGCGCAGGACGGGCCTGGCAGGGGAGGGGCGCGCAGGACGGGCCTGGCAGGGGAGGGGCGCGCAGGACGGGCCTGGCAGGGGAGGGGCGCGCAGGACAGTCCTGGCAGGGGAGGGGCGCGCAGGACGGTCCTGGCAGGGGAGGGGCGCGCAGGACGGTCCTGGCAGGGGAGGGGCGCGCAGGACGGGCCTGGCAGGGGAGGGGCGCGCAGGACGGGCCTGGCAGGGGAGGGGCGCGCAGGACGGGCCTGGCAGGGGAGGGGCGCGCAGGACGGGCCTGGCAGGGGAGGGGCGCGCAGGACGGGCCTGGAGTAGTGTGGTCCTGGCAGGACACTGCAGGAGTGTGTGGAGTAGTGTGGTCCTGGCAGGACACTGCAGGAGTGTGTGGAGTAGTGTGGTCCTGGCAGGACACTGCAGGAGTGTGTGGAGTAGTGTGGTCCTGGCAGGACACTGCAGGAGTGTGTGGAGTAGTGTGGTCCTGGCAGGACACTGCAGGAGTGTGTGGAGTAGTGTGGTCCTGGCAGGACACTGCAGGAGTGTGTGGAGTAGTGTGGTCCTGGCAGGACACTGCAGGAGTGTGTGGAGTAGTGTGGTCCTGGCAGGACACTGCAGGAGTGTGTGGAGTAGTGTGGTCCTGGCAGGACACTGCAGGAGTGTGTGGAGTAGTGTGGTCCTGGCAGGACACTGCAGGAGTGTGTGGAGTAGTGTGGTCCTGGCAGGACACTGCAGGAGTGTGTGGGGTAGTGTGGTCCTGGCAGGACACTGCAGGAGTGTGTGGGGTAGTGTGGTCCTGGCAGGACACTGCAGGAGTGTGTGGAGTAGTGTGGTCCTGGCAGGACACTGCAGGAGTGTGTGGAGTAGTGTGGTCCTGGCAGGACACTGCAGGAGTGTGTGGAGTAGTGTGGTCCTGGCAGGACACTGCAGGAGTGTGTGGAGTAGCGTGGTCCTGGCAGGACACTGCAGGAGTGTGTGGAGTAGCGTGGTCCTGGCAGGACACTGCAGGAGTGTGTGGAGTAGCGTGGTCCTGGCAGGACACTGCAGGAGTGTGTGGAGTAGCGTGGTCCTGGCAGGACACTGCAGGAGTGTGTGGAGTAGCGTGGTCCTGGCAGGACACTGCAGGAGTGTGTGGAGTAGCGTGGTCCTGGCAGGACACTGCAGGAGTGTGTGGAGTAGCGTGGTCCTGGCAGGACACTGCAGGAGTGTGTGGAGTAGTGTGGTCCTGGCAGGGTGTAAGCTGTAGGCAGATGTGTCTGGACCTTGAGGTTGGGGGGGGGAGGGGTGGCGGGCTATATGATCACCCAGACTAATGGACATCCTCAGCTCTCATGGGGTTAATGGGTGATAACTTGTTGCTATGGTAGCCGGTTCCTTATTCCTTCCATACGGTTGCTAGGATACGGATGTTACCGCCAGCAATGGTTGCCGTGCTGGAGCCCCGGGGGTCCTGAGCCCGGGGGTGGGGTGTGGTAGGGTAGTGGGGGTCGGGTTTATAGGGAAATGTTTTCTGCCCCCCCTCGCCCCAGACCGGGCGCAGCACTCACACAGAGCCAGATGCTCAGTAACTATGGAAACCAATGATCCCGTTCCCTAGCAACCACCCACTCACTCCTATTTATCTGTAAGGTTGCCGGGTAACCACAGTGACATCATCACTTCTCCATGTAAACAATGGAAGGAGGGGGAAGGGGGGATGATGGGGGGAGTAGTATCATCTATTATGTGCCGCCAGTGCATCCCCCATAACATCACCAAGGAGGGGGTCCCCCATAACATCATCCAGGAGGAGGGGTCCCCCATAACATCACCCAGGAGAGGGTCCCCCATAACATCATCCAGGAGGAGGGGGTCCCCCATAACATCACCCCGGAGGAGGGGTCCCCCATAACATCATCCAGGAGGAGAGGGTCCCCCATAACATCATCCAGGAGGAGAGGGTCCCCCATAACATCATCCAGGAGGAGAGGTCCCCCATAAAATCACCCAGGAGGAGAGGTCCCCCATAACATCATCCAGGAGGAGAGGTCCCCCATAACATCACCCAGGAGGAGGGTCCCCCATAACATCACCCAGGAGGAGGGGTCCCCCATAACATCACCCCGGAGGAGGGGTCCCCCATAACATCACCCAGGAGGAGGGGTCCCCCATAACATCATACAGGAGGAGAGGGTCCCCCATAACATCACCCAGGAGAGGGTCCCCCATAACATCACCCAGGAGAGGGTCCCCCATAACATCATCCAGGAGGGGGTCCCCCATAACATCATCCAGGAGGAGGGGTCCCCCATAACATCATCCAGGAGGAGGGGTCCCCCATATCATCCAGGAGGAGGGGTCCCCCATATCATCCAGGAGGAGGGGTCCCCCATATCACCCAGGAGGAGGGGTCCCCCATATCACCCAGGAGGAGGGGTCCCCCATATCACCCAGGAGGAGGGGTCCCCCATATCACCCAGGAAGAGGGGTCCCCCATAACATCACCCAGGAGGAGGGGTCCCCCATAACATCACCCAGGAGGAGGGGTCCCCCATAACATCACCCAGGAGGAGGGTCCCCCATAACATCACCCAGGAGGAGGGTCCCCCATAACATCATCCAGGAGGAGGGTCCCCCATAACATCATCCAGGAGGAGGGTCCCCCATAACATCATCCAGGAGGAGGGTCCCCCATAACATCATCCAGGAGGAGGGTCCCCCATAACATCACACAGGAGGGGGTCTCCCATAACATCACACAGGAGGGGGTCCCCCATAACATCACCCAGGAGGGGGTCCCCCATAACATCACCCAGGAGGGGGTCCCCCATAACATCATCCAGGAGGACGGTCCCCCATAACATCACACAGGAGGGGGTCTCCCATAACATCACACAGGAGGGGGTCTCCCATAACATCACACAGGAGGGGGTCTCCCATAACATCACCCAGGAGGGGGTCCCCCATAACATCATCCAGGAGGAGAGGTCCCCAATAACATCACACAGGAGGAGGGTCCCCCATAACATCATCCAGGAGGAGGGTCCCCCATAACATCATCCAGGAGGACGGTCCCCCATAACATCACACAGGAGGGGGCCTCCCATAACATCACACAGGAGGGGGTCTCCCATAACATCACACAGGAGGGGGTCTCCCATAACATCACACAGGAGGAGGGGTCCCCCATAACATCACCCAGGAGGGGGTCCCCCATAACATCACCCAGGAGGGGGTCCCCCATAACATCATCCAGGAGGGGGTCCCCCATAACATCATCCAGGAGGGGGTCTCCCATAACATCATCCAGGAGGAGGGTCCCCCATAACATCACACAGGAGGAGGGGTCCCCCATAACATCATACAGGAGGAGAGGGTCCCCCATAACATCATCCAGGAGGAGGGTCTCCCATAACATCACACAGGAGGGGGTCCCCCATAACATCACACAGGAGGGGGTCTCCCATAACATCACACAGGAGGGGGTCTCCCATAACATCACACAGGAGGGGGTCTCCCATAACATCACACAGGAGGGGGTCCCCCATAACATCACCCAGGAGGGGGTCCCTCATGTTATGGGTGCAGGGGGCTGTGTGACCTCTCGGTGGCTCTGGGGTCCCTCATGTTATGGGTGCAGGGGGCTGTGTGACCTCTCGGTGGCTCGGGGGTCCCTCATGTTATGGGTGCAGGGGGCTGTGTGACCTCAGGGAGAGGGTCCCTCATGTTATGGGTGTAGGGGGCTGTGTGACCTTAGGGAGGGGGTCCCTCATGTTATGGGTGCAGGGGGCTGTGTGACCTCTCGGTGGCTCTGGGGTCCCTCATATTATGGGTGCAGGGGGCTGTGTGACCTCTGGGTGGCTCTGGGGTCCCTCATGTTATGGGTGCAGGGGGCTGTGTGACCTCTCGGTGGCTCTGGGGTCCCTCATGTTATGGGTGCAGGGGGCTGTGTGACCTCAGGGAGGGGGTCCCTCATGTTATGGGTGCAGGGGGCTGTGTGACCTCTCGGTGGCTCTGGGGTCCCTCATGTTATGGGTGCAGGGGGCTGTGTGACCTCTCGGTGGCTCTGGGGTCCCTCATGTTATGGGTGCAGGGGGCTGTGTGACCTCAGGGAGGGGGTCCCTCATGTTATGGGTGCAGGGGGCTGTGTGACCTCGAGGAGGGGGTCCCTCATGTTATGGGTGCAGGGGGCTGTGTGACCTCGAGGAGGGGGTCCCTCATGTTATGGGTGCAGGGGGCTGTGTGACCTCTCGGTGGCTCTGGGGTCCCTCATGTTATGGGTGCAGGGGGCTGTGTGACCTCGAGGAGGGGGTCCCTCATGTTATGGGTGCAGGGGGCTGTGTGACCTCGAGGAGGGGGTCCCTCATGTTATGGGTGCAGGGGGCTGTGTGACCTCGAGGAGGGGGTCCCTCATGTTATGGGTGCAGGGGGCTGTGTGACCTCTCGGTGGCTCGGGGGTCCCTCATGTTATGGGTGCAGGGGGCTGTGTGACCTTAGGGAGGGGGTCCCTCATGTTATGGGTGCAGGGGGCTGTGTGACCTCTCGGTGGCTCTGGGGTCCCTCATATTATGGGTGCAGGGGGCTGTGTGACCTCTGGGTGGCTCTGGGGTCCCTCATGTTATGGGTGCAGGGGGCTGTGTGACCTCTCGGTGGCTCTGGGGTCCCTCATATTATGGGTGCAGGGGGCTGTGTGACCTCTGGGTGGCTCTGGGGTCCCTCATGTTATGGGTGCAGGGGGCTGTGTGACCTCTCGGTGGCTCGGGGGTCCCTCATGTTATGGGTGCAGGGGGCTGTGTGACCTCTCGGTGGCTCGGGGGTCCCTCATGTTATGGGTGCAGGGGGCTGTGTGACCTTAGGGAGGGGGTCCCTCATGTTATGGGTGCAGGGGGCTGTGTGACCTCTCGGTGGCTCTGGGGTCCCTCATATTATGGGTGCAGGGGGCTGTGTGACCTCTGGGTGGCTCTGGGGTCCCTCATGTTATGGGTGCAGGGGGCTGTGTGACCTCTCGGTGGCTCTGGGGTCCCTCATATTATGGGTGCAGGGGGCTGTGTGACCTCTGGGTGGCTCGGGGGTCCCTCATGTTATGGGTGCAGGGGGCTGTGTGACCTCTCGGTGGCTCTGGGGTCCCTCATGTAATGGGTGCAGGGGGCTGTGTGACCTCTGGGTGGCTCTGGGGTCCCTCATGTAATGGGTGCAGGGGGCTGTGTGACCTCTCGGTGGCTCGGGGGGCCCCTGGCGGTGCATGCTGTAGATCAGAAGCCAGCTGTGTGCCGATTCCTTCACTAATCTCCGGCACAAAATCCCAGAGTCCCCGCTAATCCCAGGATTATCCAATCACGTCGTAATCTCCCCACATCCCAGCATGCCGTGTGTGTCCCAGGGATTACTAGCCCCGACCCGGCAGATAATGCGCAAAAGTAGACTGAAGCATCCGAAGCCCAGCACAACGGGGGCCATCATCACTATGACATCATCACCAGCCTGTAGATCCCCATCACTATGACATCATCACAAGCCTGTAGATCCCCATCACTATGACATCATCACCAGCCTGTAGATCCCCATCACTATGACATCATCATCAGCCTGTAGATCCCCATCACTATGACATCATCATCAGCCTGTAGATCCCCATCACTATGACATCATCATCAGCCTGTAGATCCCCATCACTATGACATCACCAGCCTGTAGATCCCCATCACTATGACATCACCAGCCTGTAGATCCCCATCACTATGACATCACCAGCCTGTAGATCCCCATCACTATGACATCACCAGCCTGTAGATCCCCATCACTATGACATCACCAGCCTGTAGATCCCCATCACTATGACATCACCAGCCTGTAGATCCCCATCACTATGACATCACCAGCCTGTAGATCCCCATCACTATGACATCACCAGCCTGTAGATCCCCATCACTATGACATCATCATCAGCCTGTAGATCCCCATCACTATGACATCATCATCAGCCTGTAGATCCCCATCACTATGACATCATCACCAGCCTGTAGATCCCCATCACTATGACATCACCAGCCTGTAGATCCCCATCACTATGACATCATCACCAGCCTGTAGATCCCCATCACTATGACATCACCATCAGCCTGTAGATCCCCATCACTATGACATCACCAGCCTGTAGATCCCCATCACTATGACATCACCAGCCTGTAGATCCCATAACTATGACATCATCACCAGCCTGTAGATCCCATAACTATGACATCATCATCAGCCTGTAGATCCCCATCACTATGACATCATCACCAGCCTGTAGATCCCCCTCACTATGACATCATCATCAGCCTGTAGATCCCCATCACTATGACATCATCACCAGCCTGTAGATCCCCATCACTATGACATCATCACCAGCCTGTAGATCCCCATCACTATGACATCATCATCAGCCTGTAGATCCCCATCACTATGACATCACCAGCATGTAGATCCCATAACTATGACATCATCAGCCTGTAGATCCCCATCACTATGACATCATCAGCCTGTAGATCCCCATCACTATGACATCATCAGCCTGTAGATCCCCATCACTATGACATCACCAGCATGTAGATCCCATAACTATGACATCATCACCAGCCTGTAGATCCCCATCACTATGACATCATCAGCCTGTAGATCCCCATCACTATGACATCACCAGCCTGTAGATCCCCATCACTATGACATCACCAGCCTGTAGATCCCCATCACTATGACATCATCAGCCTGTAGATCCCCATGTGTGGGGCTGTCGATGATGTGTGTGTGACATCATCCTTCTCGCTGACGCGCCACGTTTCCTGTAACCTCCGGATGAATCCCTGGGAATAATAATCGGAGCAGCAGGTTGCTAGGCAACAATCACGTATGTTATATCAGATCCACAGGAAGATCCTGGAGAATCAGACAGATGACATTAACCCCTCAGATGCCACATTCCATAGATGTGGCTCCGCCTCCAGCGCACTACACGTCTACCACCACAGCCACAAGACGTACAAGACCCCAACACGACACAGAGCCAGGACACAACTCACACGCGGGGCGCCGGGGCCTGGACCCTGAGGGGGAGAGAGAAGGGTTAGACTGTGCTGCCCCTCACCACCTGCCCCAGCGGGGGGCAACCAGCACCGAGCATAAGCCTGTACACCACCGAGCCTGCTGCATATACTGAGACCCCCAGGATAACACCCAGCACCCATACACTGCCAGCCCTATACCCAGCACCCATATATACTGCCAGCCCTATACCCAGCACCCATATATACTGCCAGCCCTATACCCAGCCCCCATATATACTGCCAGCCCTATACCCAGCCCCCATATATACTGCCAGCCCTATACCCAGCCCCCATATATACTGCCAGCCCTATACCCAGCACCCATATATACTGCCAGCCCTATACCCAGCACCCATATATACTGCCAGCCCTATACCCAGCCCCCATATATACTGCCAGCCCTATACCCAGCCCCCATATATACTGCCAGCCCTATACCCAGCACCCATATATACTGCCAGCCCTATACCCAGCACCCATATACACTGCCAGCCCTATACCCAGCACCCATATATACTGCCAGCCCTATACCCAGCACCCATATATACTGCCAGCCCTATACCCAGCACCCATATATACTGCCAGCCCTATACCCAGCCCCCATATATACTGCCAGCCCTATACCCAGCCCCCATATATACTGCCAGCCCTATACCCAGCCCCCATATATACTGCCAGCCCTATCCCCAGCACCCATATATACTGCCAGCCCTATACCCAGCACCCATATACACTGCCAGCCCTATACCCAGCACCCATATATACTGCCAGCCCTATACCCAGCACCCATATATACTGCCAGCCCTATACCCAGCACCCATATATACTGCCAGCCCTATACCCAGCCCCCATATATACTGCCAGCCCTATACCCAGCCCCCATATATACTGCCAGCCCTATACCCAGCACCCATATATACTGCCAGCCCTATACCCAGCACCCATATATACTGCCAGCCCTATACCCAGCACCCATATATACTGCCAGCCCTATACCCAGCACCCATATATACTGCCAGCCCTATACCCAGCACCCATATATACTGCCAGCCCTATACCCAGCACCCATATATACTGCCAGCCCTATACCCAGCACCCATATATACTGCCAGCCCTATACCCAGCACCCATATATACTGCCAGCCCTATCCCCAGCACCCATATATACTGCCAGCCCTATACCCAGCACGCATATACACTGCCAGCCCTATACCCAGCACCCATATATACTGCCAGCCCTATACCCAGCACCCATATATACTGCCAGCCCTATACCCAGCACCCATATATACTGCCAGCCCTATACCCAGCACCCATATATACTGCCAGCCCTATACCCAGCACCCATATATACTGCCAGCCCTATCCCCAGCACCCATATATACTGCCAGCCCTATACCCAGCACCCATATACACTGCCAGCCCTATACCCAGCACCCATATACACTGCCAGCCCTATACCCAGCACCCATATATACTGCCAGCCCTATACCCAGCACCCATATATACAGCCAGCCCTATACCCAGCACCCATATATACTGCCAGCCCTATACCCAGCACCCATATATACTGCCAGCCCTATACCCAGCACCCATATATACAGCCAGCCCTATACCCAGCACCCATATATACTGCCAGCCCTATACCCAGCACCCATATATACAGCCAGCCCTATACCCAGCACCCATATACACTGCCAGCCCTATACCCAGCACCCATATATACTGCCAGCCCTATACCAAGCACCCATATATACTGCCAGCCCTATACCCAGCACCCATATATACTGCCAGCCCTATACCCAGCACCCATATACACTGCCAGCCCTATACCCAGCACCCATATATACTGCCAGCCCTATACCCAGCACCCGTATATACTGCCAGCCCTATACCCAGCACCCATATATACTGCCAGCCCTATACCCAGCCCCCATATATACTGCCAGCCCTATACCCAGCCCCCATATATACTGCCAGCCCTATACCCAGCCCCCATATATACTGCCAGCCCTATACCCAGCCCCCATATATACTGCCAGCCCTATACCCAGCCCCCATATATACTGCCAGCCCTATACCCAGCACCCATATATACTGCCAGCCCTATACCCAGCACCCATATATACTGCCAGCCCTATACCCAGCACCCATATATACTGCCAGCCCTATACCCAGCACCCATATATACTGCCAGCCCTATACCCAGCACCCGTATATACTGCCATCCCTATACCCAGCACCCATATATACTGCCAGCCCTATACCCAGCACCCATACACTGCCAGCCCTATACCCAGCACCCATACACTGCCAACCCTATACCCAGCACCCATATATACTGCCATCCCTATACCCAGCACCCATATATACTGCCAGCCCTATACCAAGCACCCATATATACTGCCAGCCCTATACCCAGCACCCATATATACTGCCAGCCCTATACCCAGCACCCATATATACTGCCAGCCCTATACCCAGCACCCATATATACTGCCAGCCCTATACCAAGCACCCATATATACTGCCAGCCCTATACCCAGCACCCGTATACTGCCAGCCCTATACCCAGCACCCATATACACTGCCAGCCCTATACCCAGCACCCATATATACTGCCAGCCCTATACCCAGCACCCATATATACAGCCAGCCCTATACCCAGCACCCATATATACTGCCAGCCCTATACCCAGCACCCATATATACAGCCAGCCCTATACCCAGCACCCATATACACTGCCAGCCCTATACCCAGCACCCATATATACTGCCAGCCCTATACCCAGCACCCGTATATACTGCCAGCCCTATACCCAGCACCCGTATATACTGCCATCCCTATACCCAGCACCCATATATACTGCCAGCCCTATACCCAGCACCCATACACTGCCAGCCCTATACCCAGCACCCATACACTGCCAACCCTATACCCAGCACCCATATATACTGCCATCCCTATACCCAGCACCCATATATACTGCCAGCCCTATACCAAGCACCCATATATACTGCCAGCCCTATACCCAGCCCCCATATATACTGCCAGCCCTATACCCAGCACCCATATACTGCCAACCCTATACCCAGCACCCATATATACTGCCAGCCCTATACCAAGCACCCATATATACTGCCAGCCCTATACCCAGCCCCCATATATACTGCCAGCCCTATACCCAGCACCCATATATACTGCCAGCCCTATACCCAGCACCCATATATACTGCCAGCCCTATACCCAGCACCCATATATACTGCCAGCCCTATACCAAGCACCCATATATACTGCCAGCCCTATACCCAGCACCCGTATACTGCCAGCCCTATACCCAGCACCCATATACACTGCCAGCCCTATACCCAGCACCCATATATACTGCCAGCCCTATACCCAGCACCCATATACTGCCAGCCCTATACCCAGCACCCGTACACTGCCAGCCCTATACCCAGCACCCATATACTGCCAGCCCTATACCCAGCACCCATATACTGCCATTCCTATACCCAGCACCCATATACTGCCAACCCTATACCCAGCACCCATATACTGCCAGCCCTATACCCAGCACCCGTATACTGCCAGCCCTATACCCAGCACCCGTATACTGCCAGCCCTATACCCAGCACCCGTATACTGCCAGCCCTATACCCAGCACCCGTATACTGCCAGCCCTATACCCAGCACCCGTACACTGCTAGCCCTATACCCAGCACCCATATATACTGCCAGCCCTATACCCAGCACCCATATATACTGCCAGCCCTATACCCAGCCCCCATATATACTGCCAGCCCTATACCCAGCACCCATATATACTGCCAGCCCTATACCCAGCACCCATATATACTGCCAGCCCTATACCCAGCACCCATATACACTGCCAGCCCTATACCCAGCACCCGTACACTGCCAGCCCTATACCCAGCACCCATATATACTGCCAGCCCTATACCCAGCACCCATATATACTGCCAGCCCTATACCCAGCCCCCATATATACTGCCAGCCCTATACCCAGCACCCATATATACTGCCAGCCCTATACCCAGCACCCATATATACTGCCAGCCCTATACCCAGCACCCATATACACTGCCAGCCCTATACCCAGCACCCATATATACTGCCAGCCCTATACCCAGCACCCATATATACTGCCAGCCCTATCCCCAGCACCCATATATACTGCCAGCCCTATCCCCAGCACCCATATATACTGTCAGCCCTATACCCAGCACCCATATATACTGCCAGCCCTATACCCAGCACCCATATATACTGCCAGCCCTATACCCAGCACCCATATACACTGCCAGCCCTATACCCAGCACCCATATATACTGCCAGCCCTATACCCAGCACCCATATATACTGCCAGCCCTATCCCCAGCACCCATATATACTGCCAGCACGCATCCACTATGACCCACATACCCAGCACCCATATATTGTCACCCCCCTGCATATTACTCATATACTGCCACCCCATACTCGACTCCCATCACTATCAACCTTTAGCCTTCTCATAGCTGAGGATCTGTTACAATGTATCCAGGCTGAACAATCCTCTGATATATTATATATATGTTCTGTTGTCTAAACTGTAACAAACCCTCAGCTTTGTGTCAGGAATTTAGAGTGTATGAATAGATTAAGGTGAGGAAGGAAAAATATGAGAATGCAGAACATCTCAAATCCCCTATTACACTGCAGAGTATCTCACATTCCCCCCAGTCCTGCCATTCCCCATCCCGGCTATAACTCTGCAGAGCATTTCTCTCCCAGGAGGTGCAATGCCCCCAGAGATGCCCAGCCCCCCCGCCCTGGCACTTCCACAGATACTTCTATCCATCTATTTATACCACTTACCCCGGGCAGGGTCTTCTGCTCATGGAGGGCGCTTTGGGCTTTGAGCGCCGATTCCCTGGCACAATACGTTAAGAAGGCGCATCCTGCAAGACACAATCAGAGAGGAAAGGGTTACATATGCAACAGAGATACAGAACTGTGCAGCGTACAGAGGAGGAGGAGAAGAGCAACTGTGCAGCGTACAGAGGAGGAGGAGGAGGAGGAGAAGAGAAACTGTGCAGCGTACAGAGGAGGAGGAGGAGAAGAGCAACTGTGCAGCGTACAGAGGAGGAGGAGGAGAAGAGAAACTGTGCAGCGTACAGAGGAGGAGGAGGAGGAGGAGGAGAAGAGCAACTGTGCAGCGTACAGAGGAGGAGAAGAGCAACTGTGCAGCGTACAGAGGAGGAGGAGGAGAAGAGCAACTGTGCAGCGTACAGAGGAGGAGGAGGAGGAGAAGAGCAACTGTGCAGCGTACAGAGGAGGAGGAGGAGAAGAGCAACTGTGCAGCGTACAGAGGAGAAGGAGAAGAGCAACTGTGCAGCATACAGAGGAGGAGGAGGAGAAGAGCAACTGTGCAGTGTACAGAGGAGGAGGAGAAGAGCAACTCTGCAGCGTACAGAGGAGGAGGAGGAGGAGAAGAGAAACTGTGCAGTGTACAGAGGAGGAGGAGGAGGAGGAGAAGAGAAACTGTGCAGCGTACAGAGGAGGAGGAGAAGAGCAACTCTGCAGCGTACAGAGGAGGAGGAGGAGGAGAAGAGAAACTGTGCAGCATACAGAGGAGGAGGAGGAGAAGAGCAACTGTGCAGTGTACAGAGGAGGAGGAGGAGGAGGAGGAGGAGGAGAAGAGAAACTGTGCAGCGTACAGAGGAGGAGGAGGAGAAGAGCAACTGTGCAGCGTACAGAGGAGGAGGAGGAGAAGAGCAACTGTGCAGCGTACAGAGGAGGAGGAGGAGAAGAGCAACTGTGCAGTGTACAGAGGAGGAGGAGAAGAGCAACTGTGCAGCGTACAGAGGAGGAGGAGAAGAGCAACTGTGCAGCGTACAGAGGAGGAGGAGGAGAAGAGAAACTGTGCAGCGTACAGAGGAGGAGGAGAAGAGAAACTGTGCAGCGTACAGAGGAGGAGGAGGAGGAGAAGAGAAACTGTGCAGCGTACAGAGGAGGAGGAGAAGAGCAACTCTGCAGCGTACAGAGGAGGAGGAGGAGGAGGAGGAGAAGAGGAGAAACTGTGCAGCCTACAGAGGAGGAGGTGAAGAGCAACTCTGCAGCGTACAGAGGAGGAGGAGGAGAAGTGCAACTGTGCAGTGTACAGAGGAGGAGGAGGAGGAGGAGAAGAGAAACTGTGCAGCGTACAGAGGAGGAGGAGGAGAAGAGCAACTGTGCAGTGTACAGAGGAGGAGGAGGAGGAGAAGAGAAACTGTGCAGCGTACAGAGGAGGAGGAGGAGAAGAGCAACTCTGCAGCGTACAGAGGAGGAGGAGGAGAAGAGCAACTGTGCAGCGTACAGAGGAGGAGGAGAAGAGCAACTCTGCAGCGTACAGAGGAGGAGGAGGAGAAGAGCAACTGTGCAGCGTACAGAGGAGGAGGAGGAGAAGAGAAACTGTGCAGCGTACAGAGGAGGAGGAGAAGAGAAACTGTGCAGCGTACAGAGGAGGAGGAGAAGAGCAACTGTGCAGCGTACAGAGGAGGAGAAGAGAAACTGTGCAGCGTACAGAGGAGGAGGAGAAGAGCAACTGTGCAGCGTACAGAGGAGGAGGAGGAGAAGAGCAACTGTGCAGCGTACAGAGGAGGAGGAGGAGAAGAGCAACTGTGCAGCGTACAGAGGAGGAGGAGAAGAGCAACTGTGCAGCGTACAGAGGAGGAGGAGGAGAAGAGAAACTGTGCAGCGTACAGAGGAGGAGGAGAAGAGAAACTGTGCAGCGTACAGAGGAGGAGGAGGAGGAGAAGAGAAACTGTGCAGCGTACAGAGGAGGAGGAGAAGAGCAACTCTGCAGCGTACAGAGGAGGAGGAGGAGGAGGAGGAGAAGAGGAGAAACTGTGCAGCCTACAGAGGAGGAGGTGAAGAGCAACTCTGCAGCGTACAGAGGAGGAGGAGGAGAAGTGCAACTGTGCAGTGTACAGAGGAGGAGGAGGAGGAGGAGAAGAGAAACTGTGCAGCGTACAGAGGAGGAGGAGGAGAAGAGCAACTGTGCAGTGTACAGAGGAGGAGGAGGAGGAGAAGAGAAACTGTGCAGCGTACAGAGGAGGAGGAGGAGAAGAGCAACTCTGCAGCGTACAGAGGAGGAGGAGGAGAAGAGCAACTGTGCAGCGTACAGAGGAGGAGGAGAAGAGCAACTCTGCAGCGTACAGAGGAGGAGGAGGAGAAGAGCAACTGTGCAGCGTACAGAGGAGGAGGAGGAGAAGAGAAACTGTGCAGCGTACAGAGGAGGAGGAGAAGAGAAACTGTGCAGCGTACAGAGGAGGAGGAGAAGAGCAACTGTGCAGCGTACAGAGGAGGAGAAGAGAAACTGTGCAGCGTACAGAGGAGGAGGAGAAGAGCAACTGTGCAGCGTACAGAGGAGGAGGAGGAGAAGAGCAACTGTGCAGCGTACAGAGGAGGAGGAGGAGAAGAGAAACTGTGCAGCCTACAGAGGAGGAGGAGAAGAGCAACTGTGCAACGTACAGAGGAGGAGGAGGAGGAGGAGAAGAGAAACTGTGCAGCGTACAGAGGAGGAAGAGGAGAAGAGAAACTGTGCAGCGTACAGAGGAGGAGGAGGAGAAGAGAAACTGTGCAGCGTACAGAGGAGGAGGAGGAGGAGGAGGAGGAGGAGGAGGAGGAGAAGAGAAACTGTGCAGCCTACAGAGGAGGAGGAGGAGAAGAGAAACTGTGCAGCGTACAGAGGAGGAGGAGGAGAAGAGAAACTGTGCAGCGTACAGAGGAGGAGGAGAAGAAAAACTGTGCAGTGTACAGAGGAGGAGGAGGAGGAGGAGGAGGAGGAGAAGAGAAACTGTGCAGCGTACAGAGGAGGAGGAGGAGAAGAGAAACTGTGCAGCGTACAGAGGAGGAGGAGGAGGAGGAGGAGGAGGAGGAGGAGGAGGAGGAGGAGGAGAGAAACTGTGCAGCGTACAGAGGAGGAGGAGGAGAAGAGCAACTGTGCAGCGTACAGAGGAGGAGGAGGAGAAGAGCAACTGTGCAGCATACAGAGGAGGAGGAGGAGAAGAGCAACTGTGCAGCGTACAGAGGAGGAGGAGAAGAGAAACTGTGCAGCGTACAGAGGAGGAGGAGAAGAGCAACTGTGCAGCGTACAGAGGAGGAGGAGGAGAAGAGCAACTGTGCAGCGTACAGAGGAGGAGGAGAAGAGCAACTGTGCAGCGTACAGAGGAGGAGAAGAGAAACTGTGCAGCGTACAGAGGAGGAGAAGAGAAACTGTGCAGCGTACAGAGGAGGAGAAGAGAAACTGTGCAGAGTACAGAGGAGGAGGAGGAGGAGAAGAGCAACTGTGCAGTGTACAGAGGAGGAGGAGAAGAGAAACTGTGCAGCGTACAGAGGAGGAGAAGAGAAACTGTGCAGCGTACAGAGGAGGAGGAGAAGAAAAACTGTGCAGTGTACAGAGGAGGAGGAGGAGGAGGAGAAGAAAAACTGTGCAGCGTACAGAGGAGGAGGAGGAGGAGGAGAAGAGAAACTGTGCAGCGTACAGAGGAGGAGGAGGAGGAGAAGAGCAACTGTGCAGCGTACAGAGGAGGAGGAGGAGAAGAGCAACTGTGCAGCGTACAGAGGAGGAGGAGAAGAGCAACTGTGCAGCGTACAGAGGAGGAGGAGGAGAAGAGCAACTATTCAGCCTACAGAGGAGGAGGAGAAGAGAAACTGTGCAGCGTACAGAGGAGGAGGAGAAGAGCAACTGTGCAGCGTACAGAGGAGGAGGAGGAGAAGAGCAACTGTGCAGCGTACAGAGGAGGAGGAGGAGAAGAGCAACTGTGCAGCGTACAGAGGAGGAGGAGAAGAGCAACTGTGCAGCGTACAGAGGAGGAGGAGGAGAAGAGCAACTGTGCAGCGTACAGAGGAGGAGAAGAGAAACTGTGCAGCGTACAGAGGAGGAGAAGAGAAACTGTGCAGAGTACAGAGGAGGAGAAGAGAAACTGTGCAGAGTACAGAGGAGGAGAAGAAGAGCAACTGTGCAGCGTACAGAGGAGAAGAAGAGCAACTGTGCAGCGTACAGAGGAGGAGAAGAGCAACTGTGCAGCGTACAGAGGAGGAGAAGAGCAACTGTGCAGCGTACAGAGGAGGAGGAGGAGGAGGAGGAGGAGGAGAAGAGCAACTGTGCAGCGTACAGAGGAGGAGGAGGAGAAGAGCAACTGTGCAGGGTACAGAGGAGGAGGAGGAGAAGAGCAACTGTGCAGCGTACAGAGGAGGAGGAGAAGAGCAACTGTGCAGAGTACAGAGGAGGAGAAGAGAAACTGTGCAGCATACAGAGGAGGAGAAGAGAAACTGTGCAGCGTACAGAGGAGGAGGAGGAGAAGAGCAACTGTGCAGCGTACAGAGGAGAAGGAGAAGAGCAACTGTGCAGCGTACAGAGGAGGAGAAGAGAAACTGTGCAGCGTACAGCGGAGGAGAAGAGAAACTGTGCAGCATACAGAGGAGAAGAAGAGCAACTGTGCAGCGTACAGAGGACGAGAAGAGCAACTGTGCAGCGTACAGAGGAGGAGAAGAGAAACTGTGCAGCGTACAGAGGAGGAGAAGAGAAACTGTGCAGCGTACAGAGGAGGAGAAGTAGAATATAGATAGACTGAGGTGCTAACACCCCCCAAAGAATTGTAGACTAATTTGCATATTTCTGAAGTTAACTTTTCACATGGAAGCCGCCAGAAATTAAAATCAAAGGCAGGGGTGGCATGTGTGGGCATAGTCCTATGTAACATGGCAGGGGTGGCATGTGTGGGCATAGTCCTATGTAACATGGCAGGGGTGGCATGTGTGGGCATAGTCCTATGTAACATGGCAAGGGTGGCATGTGTGGGCATTGCCCTATGTAACATGGCAGGGGTGGCATGTGTGGGCATAGTCCTATGTAACATGGCAGGGGTGGCATGTGTGGGCATAGTCCTATGTAACATGGCAGGGGTGGCATGTGTGGGCATAGTCCTATGTAACATGGCAGGGATGGCATGTGTTGGCATTGCCCTATGTAACATGGCAGGGGTGGCATGTGTGGGCATAGTCCTATGTAACATGGCAGGGGTGGCATGTGTGGGCATAGTCCTATGTAACATGGCAGGGGTGGCATGTGTGGGCATAGTCCTATGTAACATGGCAGGAGTGGCATGTGTGGGCATAGTCCTATGTAACATGGCAGGGGTGGCATGTGTGGGCATTGCCCTATGTAACATGGCAGGGGTGGCATGTGTGGGCATAGTCCTATGTAACATGGCAGGGATGGCATGTGTTGGCATAGCCCTATGTAACATGGCAGGGGTGGCATGTGTGGGCATAGTCCTATGTAACATGGCAGGGATGGCATGTGTTGGCATAGCCCTATGTAACATGGCAGGGGTGGCATGTGTGGGCATAGTCCTATGTAACATGGCAGGGATGGCATGTGTTGGCATAGCCCTATGTAACATGGCAAGGGTGGCATGTGTGGGCATAGGTCTATGTAACATGGCAGGGATGGCATGTGTTGGCATTGCCCTATGTAACATGGCAGGGGTGGCATGTGTGGGCATAGTCCTATGTAACATGGCAGGGATGGCATGTGTGGGCATAGTCCTATGTAACATGGCAGGGGTGGCATGTGTGGGCATAGTCCTATGTAACATGGCAGGGATGGCATGTGTTGGCATATCCCTATGTAACATGGCAGGGGTGGCATGTGTGGGCATAGCCCTATGTAACATGGCAGGGGTGGCAAGTGTGGGCATAGCCCTATGTAACATGGCAGGGATGGCATGTGTGGGCATTGCCCTATGTAACATGGCAGGGATGGCATATGAGGGTATAGGTCTATGTAACATGGCAGGGGTGGCATGTGTGGGCATAGGTCTATGTAACATGGCAGGGGTGGCATGTGTGGGCATAGGTCTATGTAACATGGAAGGGATGGCATGTGTTGGCATAGCCCTATGTAACATGGCAGGAGTGGCATGTGTGGGTATAGGTCTATGTAACATGGAAGGGATGGCATGTGTTGGCATAGCCCTATGTAACATGGCAGGGATGGCATGTGAGGGTATAGGTCTATGTAACATGGCAGGGATGGCATGTGAGGGTATAGGTCTATGTAACATGGCAGGGATGGCATGTGTTGGCATAGCCCTATGTAACATGGCAGGAGTGGCATATCCCTATGTAACATGGCAGGGGTGGCATGTGTTGGCATAGCCCTATGTAACTTGGCAGGAGTGGCATATCCCTATGTAACATGGCAGGGGTGGCATGTGTGGGCATATCCCTATGTAACATGGCAGGAGTGGCATATCCCTATGTAACATGGCAGGGGTGGCATGTGTGGGCATATCCCTATGTAACATGGCAGGGGTGGCATGTGTGGGCATAGTCCTATGTAACATGGCAGGGGTGGCATGTGTGGGCATAGTCCTATGTAACATGGCAGGGGTGGCATGTGTGGGCATATCCCTATGTAACATGGCAGGGGTGGCATGTGTTGGCATAGCCCTATGTAACATGGCAGGGGTGGCATGTGTGGGCATAGTCCTATGTAACATGGCAGGGGTGGCATGTGTTGGCATATCCCTATGTAACATGGCAGGGGTGGCATGTGTGGGCATATCCCTATGTAACATGGCAGGGGTGGCATGTGTGGGCATAGTCCTATGTAACATGGCAGGGGTGGCATGTGTGGGCATATCCCTATGTAACATGGCAGGGGTGGCATATCCCTATGTAACATGGCAGGGGTGGCAAGTTTGGGCATAGCCCTATGTAACATGGCAGGAGTTAGGGAATTTCTGGTGTTGGGTTCCCTGATGTCCGTGTTGGCGCGGTGACAGGTACCAAACATAGAAGTCATTGATCTGTAGGATGCGCCAGGAGAGTGGCAGCCGCTGACGACAATCTCCTCTCCTGCTCATTACAATCGTCCTTCCTGACGTCTAGGCCTGAGCGTTCCCGTAATCGCCTACCACCGGCGTGAGCCCAAGACGCCGCTTATTAGTACCACCCACAATATTATTTGGGGTACAAATAGTAAGTGAAAGACACAATGCACACTGATTGGCAAAGTACATAATGTAACACATCATCCACCTTCTACCTATATATCCCCATATTACAACTATATATCCCCATATTACACCTCCATCATCCACCTTCTACCTATATATCCCCATATTACACCTCCATCATCCACCTTCTACCAATATATCCCCATATTACACCTCCTTCATCCACCTTCTACCTATATATCCTTATATTACACCTCCATCATCCACCTTCTACCTATATATCCTTATATTACACCTCCATCATCCACCTTCTACCTATATATCCCCATATTACACCTCCAACATCCACCTTCTACCTATATATCCCCATATTAGTCCTCCATCATCCACCTTCTACCTATATATCCCCATATTACACCTCCATCATCCACCTTCTACCTATATATCCCCATATTACACCTCCATCATCCACCTTCTACCTATATATCCCCATATTACACCTCCATCATCCACCTTCTACATATATATCCCCATATTACACCTCCATCATCCACCTTCTACCTATATATCCCCATATTACACCTCCATCATTCACCTTCTACCTATATATCCCCATATTACACCTCCATCATTCACCTACCTATATATCCCCATATTACACCTCCATCATTCACCTTCTACCTATATATCCCCATATTAGTCCTCCATCATCCACCTTCTACCTATATATCCCCATATTACACCTCCATCATCCACCTTTTACCTATATATCCCCATATTACACCTCCACCATCCACCTTCTACCTATATATCCTTATATTACACCTCCATCATTCACCTTCTACCTATATATCCCCATATTAGTCCTCCATCATCCACCTTCTACCTATATATCCCCATATTACACCTCCATCATCCACCTTCTACCTATATATCCCCATATTACACCTCCATCATCCACCTTCTACCTATATATCCTTATATTACACCTCCATCATTCACCTTCTACCTATATATCCCCATATTACACCTATATATCCCCATATTACACCTCCATCATCCACCTTCTACCTATATATCCCCATATTACACCTCCATCATCCACCTTCTACCTATATATCCCCATATTACACCTCCATCATCCACCTTCTACCTATATATCCCCATATTACACCTCCATCATCCACCTTCTACCTATATATCCCCATATTACACCTCCATCATCCACCTTCTACCTATATATCCCCATATTACACCTCCATAATCCACCTTCTACCTATATATCCCCATATTACACCTCCCTCATCCACCTTCTACCTATATATCCCCATATTACACCTCCATCATCCACATTCTACCTATATATCCTTATATTACACCTCCATAATCCACCTTCTACCTATATATCCCCATATCACTCCTCCATCATCCACCTTCTACCTATATATCCCCATATTACACCTCCATCATCCACCTTCTACCTATATATCCACATATTACACCTCCATCATCCACCTTCTACCTATATATCCCCATATTACACCTCCATCATCCACCTTCTACCTATATATCCCCATATTACACCTCCATCATCCACCTTCTACCTATATATCCCCATATTACACCTCCATCATCCACCTTCTACCTATATATCCCCATATTACACCTCCATCATCCACATTCTACCTATATATCCTTATATTACACCTCCATCATCCACCTTCTACCTATATATCCTTATATTACACCTCCATAACCCACCTTCTACCTATATATCCCCATATTACACCTCCATAACCCACCTTCTACCTATATATCCCCATATTACTCCATGTTGCCCTTTTGACTGCTCCTCTCCTGTCTCATTCATCTGTTTCGATTTATCCAGGGATAAATCCTGAAGAAATCCAATTATTGGATCTGTAGTCTATTCATGGAGTCCGGAAAAGAGGACTAACAGAATAATTACCAGGAGGACTACAAGTTCCAGCCACTGTCAGATATGATAAAATACAGCCCCTAGCTACATACATAGACCCCCATAGACCTGTGACCACAGAGCTGACAATCTAATAGTATACAGCCCCTAGATACATACATAGACCCCCATAGACCTGTGACCACAGAGCTGACAATCTAATAGTATACAGCCCCTAGCTACACACATAGACCCCCATAGACCTGTGACCACAGAGCTGACAATCTAATAGTATACAGCCCTAGATACATACATAGACCCCCATAGACCTGTGACCACAGAGCTGACACTCTAATAGTATACAGCCCCTAGATACATACATAGACCCCCATATACCTGTGACCACAGAGCTGACACTCTAATAGTATACAGCCCCTAGATATATACATAGACCCCCATAGACCTGTGACCACAGAGCTGACAATCTAATAGTATACAGCCCCTAGCTACACACATAGACCCCCATAGACCTGTGACCACAGAGCTGACAATCTAATAGTATACAGCCCTAGATACATACATAGACCCCCATAGACCTGTGACCACAGAGCTGACACTCTAATAGTATACAGCCCCTAGATACATATATAGACCCCCATACACCTGTGACCACAGAGCTGACAATCTAATAGTATACAGCCCCTAGATACATATATAGACCCCCATACACCTGTGACCACAGAGCTGACAATCTAATAGTATACAGCCCCAGATACATACATAGACCCCCATATACCTGTGACCACAGAGCTGACAATCTAATAGTATACAGCCCTAGATACACACATAGACCCCCATAGACCTGTGACCACAGAGCTGACAATCTAATAGTATACAGCCCTAGATACATACATAGACCCCCATACACCTGTGACCACAGAGCTGACAATCTAATAGTATACAGCCCCAGATACATACATAGACCCCCATATACCTGTGACCACAGAGCTGACAATCTAATAGTATACAGCCCCAGATACATACATAGACCCCCATATACCTGTGACCACAGAGCTGACAATCTAATAGTATACAGCCCCTAGATACATATATAGACCCCCATACACCTGTGACCACAGAGCTGACAATCTAATAGTATACAGCCCCAGATACATACATAGACCCCCATATACCTGTGACCACAGAGCTGACAATCTAATAGTATACAGCCACTAGATACATATATAGACCCCCATACACCTGTGACCACAGAGCTGACAATCTAATAGTATACAGCCCCTAGATACATACATAGACCCCCATATACCTGTGACCACAGAGCTGACAATCTAATAGTATACAGCCCCTAGATACATACATAGACCCCCATAGACCTGTGACCACAGAGCTGACAATCTAATAGTATACAGCCCCTAGATACATACATAGACCCCCATAGACCTGTGACCACAGAGCTGACAATCTAATAGTATACAGCCCCTAGATACACACATAGACCCCCATAGACCTGTGACCACAGAGCTGACACTCTAATAGTATACAGCCCCTAGATATATACATAGACCCCCATACACCTGTGACCACAGAGCTGACACTCTAATAGTATACAGCCCCTAGATATATACATAGACCCCCATACACCTGTGACCACAGAGCTGACACTCTAATAGTATACAGCCCCTAGATACATACATAGACCCCCATATACCTGTGACCACAGAGCTGACAATCTAATAGTATACAGCCCCTAGATACATACATAGACCCCCATAGACCTGTGACCACAGAGCTGACAATCTAATAGTATACAGCCCCTAGATACACACATAGACCCCCATAGACCTGTGACCACAGAGCTGACACTCTAATAGTATACAGCCCCTAGATACACACATAGACCCCCATACACCTGTGACCACAGAGCTGACACTCTAAAGCTACATAGCTGTAGGTGGCCAGTATTTTGGGGTGATCAGTGTCAGTGCCCCCATCCTCTGGCAGCGCTGGTTCATTAGGTGCCCCCTCCCCCCGCCATCTGTCACACCTCCCCTCCCCCAGCCTCCATCTATCAGGACCTGGACATCTTCTCAGCCTCCAATGTCATGGGGCCCATTGTTGTCCTCTTGTGGCCTCTGCTTTGTCTGCCCTGGGGCCCCTCCACAGCTCCCGGTCCAGGGGCCCCCTCCACAGCTCTGGATGTCGGGCTCCTTTGTCCTGCCTCTATCCTTCCTCAGCTTGGAGGCTGCCCCTGGCTCTCCCTGACCTTCTCTCTCGGGGTGGGGGATCCTTCCATCATGATCCCCGTGCATCAGCTGCCGGTCCATTACCCGACCCCATGGTCAGGGGAACCTCCAGACCCCTCAGCAGTCACCTTCCAAATTCATTTCTATAGCCCCCTGCCCCCCATCCATCATGTAGTGTCTTCCCCCGCACCCCATGTACACCAGCACCTCCCCCTGCACCCCAAGTACACCAGCACCTCCCCCTGCACCCCAAGTACACCAGCACCTCCCCCCGAACCCCATGTACACCAGCACCTCCCCCTGCACCCCAAGTACACCAGCACCTCCCCCTGCACCCCAAGTACACCAGCACCTCCCCCTGCACCCCAAGTACACCAGCACCTCCCCCTGCACCCCAAGTACACCAGCACCCCCCCCCCCGCACCCCATGTACATCAGCACCTCCCCCCGCACCCCAAGTACACCAGCACCTCCCCCTGCACCCCAAGTACACCAGCACCTCCCCCCGCACCCCAAGTACACCAGCACCTCCCCCCGCACCCCAAGTACACCAGCACCATCCCCCCGAACCCCAAGTACACCAGCACCTCCCCCCGAACCCTCTCGCTCTCCCTGGTCACTTACCTTTGTGCACTCCAGTGAATTTGTCTTTGATGACGGTAAGTTCATAGATTTTCCCAAACTGCTCGAAGATGGGCTTCAATTCCTTCTCCTCCAGGTTCCGGGGGATTTGCCCAATGAAAAGTTTAATGGCATCGGGTTCCTTCATTAGGGCGAAGTGGGCAGAGGGAAGGGGCAAGAAAGGCACTGGAGCCCCAAAAGCAGGAGCCAACTGTGGCTATCCTCCCCTACCCCGGTGACTAGCCTCCCCTACCCCAGTGACTATCCTCGCCTACAGCTGTGGCTATCCTCCCCTACCCCAGTGACTATCCTCACTTACAGCTGTTGCTATCCTCCCCTACCCCGGTGTCTATCCTCACCTACAGCTGTTGCTATCCTCCCCTACCCCGGTGTCTATCCTCACCTACAGCTGTTGCTGTCCTCCCCTACCCCGGTGGCTATCCTCCCCTACCTGGGTGGTTATCCTCCCCTACAGCTGTGGCTATCCTCACCTACCTGGGTGGTTATCCTCCCCTACAGCTGTGGCTATCCTCCCCTACCTGGGTGGTTATCCTCCCCTACAGCTGTGGCTATCCTCACCTACCTGGGTGGTTATCCTCCCCTACAGCTGTGGCTATCCTCCCCTACCTGGGTGGTTATCCTCCCCTACAGCTGTGGCTATCCTCACCTACCTGGGTGGTTATCCTCCCCTACAGCTGTGGCTATCGATCCCTACAGTGGTCCCTGGAGGCTCTACCCTAATACTTGGGGGGCTCTCGGCGTGTCCCCCTCCTCAGAAGCCTCCTACACCTCCAGAGAGTCTTCAGCTCTGATTCCAAATCTTTTCTTTCCGTACAATTATGAGTCCCCTCCCTGCGCCCGGAGCCCGCCCCAACCCGACAGCGTGATGTCAGAGCCAGGGGTCGGGGAGAAAGAGCCGCACACGCGCACAGCCGAAGAGAGAGAGAAAGAAGGAGAGATAAGGAGAGGGGTGCACAGCCAGAGAGAGAGAGAAGGAGAGGGGTGCACAGCCAGAGAGAGAGAGAGAAGGAGAGGGGGTGCACAGCCAGAGAGAGAGAGAGAGAGAAGGAGAGGGGTGCACAGCCAGAGAGAGAAGGAGAGGGGCGCACAGCCAGAGAGAGAGAAGGAGAGGGGTGCACAGCCAGAGAGAGAGAAGGAGAGGGGTGCACAGCCAGAGAGAGGGAAGGAGAGGGGTGCACAGCCAGAGAGAGAGAAGGAGAGGGGTGCACAGCCAGAGAGAGAGAAGGAGAGGGGTGCACAGCCAGAGAGAGGGAAGGAGAGGGGTGCACAGCCAGAGAGAGAGAGAGAAGGAGAGGGGTTCACAGCCAGAGAGAAGGAGAGGGGTGCACAGCCAGAGAGAGAGAAGGAGAGGGGTGCACAGCCAGAGAGAGGAGAGGGGTGCACAGCCAGAGAGAGAGAAGGAGAGGGGTGCACAGCCAGAGAGAGAGAGAGAAGGAGAGGGGTGCACAGCCAGAGAGAGAGAGAGAGAGAGAGAAGGAGAGGGGGTGCACAGCCAGAGAGAGAGAGAGAGAGAAGGAGAGGTGGTGCACAGCCAGAGAGAGAGAGAAGGAGAGGGGGTGCACAGCCAGAGAGAGAGAAGGAGAGGGGTGCACAGCCAGAGAGAGAGAGAAGGAGAGGGGTGCACAGCCAGAGAGAGAGAGAGAGAGAGAGAAGGAGAGGGGGTGCACAGCCAGAGAGAGAGAGAGAGAGAAGGAGAGGTGGTGCACAGCCAGAGAGAGAGAGAAGGAGAGGGGGTGCACAGCCAGAGAGAGAGAGAAGGAGAGGGTGCACAGCCAGAGAGAGAGAAGGAGAGGGGTGCACAGCCAGAGAGAGAGAGAGAAGGAGAGGGGTGCACAGCCAGAGAGAGAGAGAGAGAGAAGGAGAGGGGGTGCACAGCCAGAGAGAGAGAGAAGGAGAGGGGGTGCACAGCCAGAGAGAGAGAAGGAGAGGGTGCACAGCCAGAGAGAGAGAAGGAGAGGGGTGCACAGCCAGAGAGAGAGAGAGAAGGAGAGGTGGTGCACAGCCAGAGAGAGAGAGAGAAGGAGAGGTGGTGCACAGCCAGAGAGAGAGAGAGAAGGAGAGGTGGTGCACAGCCAGAGAGAGAGAGAGAAGGAGAGGTGGTGCACAGCCAGAGAGAGAGAGAAGGAGAGGGGGTGCACAGCCAGAGAGAGAGAGAAGGAGAGGGGGTGCACAGCCAGAGAGAGAGAGAAGGAGAGGGGGTGCACAGCCAGAGAGAGAGAGAAGGAGAGGGGGTGCACAGCCAGAGAGAGAGAGAGAAGGAGAGGGGTGCACAGCCAGAGAGAGAGAGAGAGAAGGAGAGGGGGTGCACAGCCAGAGAGAGAGAGAAGGAGAGGGGGTGCACAGCCAGAGAGAGAGAGAAGGAGAGGGTGCACAGCCAGAGAGAGAGAAGGAGAGGGGTGCACAGCCAGAGAGAGAGAGAGAAGGAGAGGTGGTGCACAGCCAGAGAGAGAGAGAGAAGGAGAGGTGGTGCACAGCCAGAGAGAGAGAGAGAAGGAGAGGTGGTGCACAGCCAGAGAGAGAGAGAGAAGGAGAGGTGGTGCACAGCCAGAGAGAGAGAGAAGGAGAGGGGGTGCACAGCCAGAGAGAGAGAGAAGGAGAGGGGGTGCACAGCCAGAGAGAGAGAGAAGGAGAGGGGGTGCACAGCCAGAGAGAGAGAGAGAAGGAGAGGGGGTGCACAGCCAGAGAGAGAGAGAAGGAGAGGGGGTGCACAGCCAGAGAGAGAGAGAGAAGGAGAGGGGTGCACAGCCAGAGAGAGAGAGAGAAGGAGAGGGGTGCACAGCCAGAGAGAGAGAGAGAGAAGGAGAGGGGTGCACAGCCAGAGAGAGAGAGAGAAGGAGAGGGGTGCACAGCCAGAGAGAGAGAGAGAAGGAGAGGGGTGCACAGCCAGAGAGAGAGAGAGAAGGAGAGGGGTACACAGCCAGAGAGAGAGAGAGAAGGAGAGGGGTGCACAGCCAGAGAGAGAGAGAGAAGGAGAGGGGTGCACAGCCAGAGAGAGAGAGAGAAGGAGAGGGGTGCACAGCCAGAGAGAGAGAGAGAGAAGGAGAGGGGTGCACAGCCAGAGAGAGAGAGAGAAGGAGAGGGGTGCACAGCCAGAGAGAGAGAGAGAAGGAGAGGGGTGCACAGCCAGAGAGAGAGAGAGAAGGAGAGGGGTGCACAGCCAGAGAGAGAGAGAGAAGGAGAGGGGTGCACAGCCAGAGAGAGAGAGAGAAGGAGAGGGGTGCACAGCCAGAGAGAGAGAGAGAAGGAGAGGGGTGCACAGCCAGAGAGAGAGAGAGAAGGAGAGGGGTGCACAGCCAGAGAGAGAGAGAGAAGGAGAGGGGTGCACAGCCAGAGAGAGAGAGAGAAGGAGAGGGGTGCACAGCCAGAGAGAGAGAGAGAAGGAGAGGGGTGCACAGCCAGAGAGAGAGAGAGAAGGAGAGGGGTGCACAGCCAGAGAGAGAGAGAGAAGGAGAGGGGTGCACAGCCAGAGAGAGAGAAGGAGAGGGGTGCACAGCCAGAGAGAGAGAGAGAAGGAGAGGGGTGCACAGCCAGAGAGAGAGAGAGAAGGAGAGGGGTGCACAGCCAGAGAGAGAGAGAGAAGGAGAGGGGTGCACAGCCAGAGAGAGAGAAGGAGAGGGGTGCACAGCCAGAGAGAGAGAAGGAGAGGGGTGCACAGCCAGAGAGAGAGAGAAGGAGAGGGGTGCACAGCCAGAGAGAGAGAAGGAGAGGGGTGCACAGCCAGAGAGAGAGAAGGAGAGGGGTGCACACCCAGAGAGAGAGAAGGAGAGGGGTGCACAGCCAGAGAGAGAGAAGGAGAGGGGTGCACAGCCAGAGAGAGAGAGAAGGAGAGGGGTGCACAGACCCTATGGGGCAGAGGTTGTATATCCGGGCACAGTGTGGAGGGCTCATATAACTGCCCCTGATACCGGCTCTGTGCACCTGTCGGGGCCCGGGCGGCTCTGCGCCTGCAGCCGGCGACTACACTTTGCAGACGCTCCCTGCCACAGCCATTGTTCTGCCGCCGCTCTCCTTGGTGCTGAACCTCTCCGGCTGGAGGAGGGGGGAGAGGAGCCAGGTGTGTAATATACAGGAGAGGAGGAGGTGTGTAATATACAGGAGAGGAGGGGGGTGTAATAAAACAGGAAGGAGAGGAGGGAGGTGTGTAATATACAGGAGAGGAGGGAGGTGTGTAATATACAGGAGAGGAGGGAGGTGTGTAATATACAGGAGAGGAGGGGGGTGTGTAATATACAGGAGAGGAGGGAGGTGTGTAATATACAGGAGAGGAGGGGGGTGTAATATACAGGAGAGGAGGGAGGTGTGTAATATACAGGAGAGGAGGGAGGTGTGTAATATACAGGAGAGGAGGGAGGTGTGTAATATACAGGAGAGGAGGGAGGTGTGTAATATACAGGAGATGAGGAGGGAGGTGTGTAATATACAGGAGAGGAGGGGGGTGTGTAATATACAGGAGAGGAGGGAGGTGTGTAATATACAGGATAGGAGGGAGGTGTGTAATATACAGGAGAGGGGGGAGGTGTGTAATATACAGGAGATGAGGAGGGAGGTGTGTAATATACAGGATAGGAGGGAGGTGTGTAATATACAGGAGAGGAGGGAGGTGTGTAATATACAGGAGAGGAGGGAGGTGTGTAATATACAGGAGAGGAGGGAGGTGTGTAATATACAGGAGAGGAGGGAGGTGTGTAATATACAGGAGAGGAGGGGGGTGTGTAATATACAGGAGAGGAGGGAGGTGTGTAATATACAGGAGAGGAGGGAGGTGTGTAATATACAGGAGAGGAGGGGGGGGTGTAATATACAGGAGAGGAGGCAGGTGTGTAATATACAGGAGAGGAGGGAGGTGTGTAATATACAGGAGAGGAGGGGGGTGTAATATACAGGAGAGGAGGGAGGTGTGTAATATACAGGAGAGGAGGGAGGTGTGTAATATACAGGAGAGGAGGGAGGTGTGTAATATACAGGAGAGGAGGGAGGTGTGTAATATACAGGAGAGGAGGGGGGTGTGTAATATACAGGAGAGGAGGGAGGTGTGTAATATACAGGAGAGGAGGGAGGTGTGTAATATACAGGAGAGGAGGGGGGTGTGTAATATACAGGAGAGGAGGGAGGTGTGTAATATACAGGAGAGGAGGGAGGTGTGTAATATACAGGAGGGGAGGGAGGTGTGTAATATACAGGAGAGGAGGGAGGTGTGTAATATACAGGAGAGGAGGGAGGTGTGTAATATACAGGAGAGGAGGGAGGTGTGTAATATACAGGAGAGGGGGGAGGTGTGTAATATACAGGAGAGGAGGGAGGTGTGTAATATACAGGAGAGGGGGGAGGTGTGTAATATACAGGAGAGGAGGGAGGTGTGTAATATACAGGAGAGGAGGGAGGTGTGTAATATACAGGAGAGGAGGGAGGTGTGTAATATACAGGAGAGGAGGGAGGTGTGTAATATACAGGAGAGGAGGGAGGTGTGTAATATACAGGAGAGGGGGGAGGTGTGTAATATACAGGAGAGGAGGGAGGTGTGTAATATACAGGAGAGGGGGGAGGTGTGTAATATACAGGAGAGGAGGGAGGTGTGTAATATACAGGAGAGGAGGCAGGTGTGTAATATACAGGAGAGGGGGGAGGTGTGTAATATACAGGAGAGGAGGGAGGTGTGTAATATACAGGAGAGGAGGGAGGTGTGTAATATACAGGAGAGGAGGGGGGGGGTGTAATATACAGGAGAGGGGGGAGGTGTGTAATATACAGGAGAGGAGGGAGGGGTGTAATATACAGGAGAGGAGCCAGGTGTGTAATATACAGGAGAGGAGGGAGGTGTGTAATATACAGGAGAGGAGGGAGGTGTGTAATATACAGGAGAGGAGGAGGTGTGTAATATACAGGAGAGGAGGGAGGTGTGTAATATACAGGAGAGGAGGAGGTGTGTAATATACAGGAGAGGAGGGAGGTGTGTAATATACAGGAGAGGAGGGAGGTGTGTAATATACAGGAGAGGAGGGAGGTGTGTAATATACAGGAGAGGAGGGAGGTGTGTAATATACAGGAGAGGAGGGAGGTGTGTAATATACAGGAGAGGAGGGAGGTGTGTAATATACAGGAGAGGAGGGAGGTGTGTAATATACAGGAGAGGAGGGAGGTGTGTAATATACAGGAGAAGAGGGAGGTGTGTAATATACAGGAGAGGAGGAGGTGTGTAATATACAGGAGAGGAGGGAGGTGTGTAATATACAGGAGAGGAGGAGGTGTGTAATATACAGGAGAGGAGGGAGGTGTGTAATATACAGGAGAGGAGGGAGGTGTGTAATATACAGGAGAGGAGGGGAGGTGTGTAATATACAGGAGAGGAGGGAGGTGTGTAATATACAGGAGAGGAGGGGAGGTGTGTAATATACAGGAGAGGAGGGGAGGTGTGTAATATACAGGAGAGGAGGGGAGGTGTGTAATATACAGGAGAGGAGGGAGGTGTGTAATATACAGGAGAGGAGGGAGGTGTGTAATATACAGGAGAGGAGGGAGGTGTGTAATATACAGGAGAGGAGGGGAGGTGTGTAATATACAGGAGAGGAGGGAGGTGTGTAATATACAGGAGAGGAGGGAGGTGTGTAATATACAGGAGAGGAGGGAGGTGTGTAATATACAGGAGAGGAGGGAGGTGTGTAATATACAGGAGAGGGGGGAGGTGTGTAATATACAGGAGAGGAGGGAGGTGTGTAATATACAGGAGAGGAGGGAGGTGTGTAATATACAGGAGAGGAGGGAGGTGTGTAATATACAGGATAGGAGGGGGGTGTGTAATATACAGGAGAGGAGGAGGTGTGTAATATACAGGAGAGGGGGGAGGTGTAATATACAGGAGAGGAGGGGAGGTGTGTAATATACAGGAGAGGAGGGAGGTGTGTAATATACAGGAGAGGAGGGAGGTATGTAATATACAGGAGAGGAGCCAGGTGTGTAATATACAGGAGAGGGGGAGGTGTGTAATATACAGGAGAGGAGGGAGGTGTGTAATATACAGGACAGGAGGGGAGGTGTGTAATATACAGGAGAGGGGGGAGGTGTGTAATATACAGGAGAGGAGGGGAGGTGTGTAATATACAGGAGAGGAGGGAGGTGTGTAATATACAGGAGAGGAGGGAGGTGTGTAATATACAGGAGAGGAGGGAGGTGTGTAATATACAGGAGAGGGGGAGGTGTGTAATATACAGGAGAGGAGGGAGCTGTGTAATATACAGGAGAGGGGGGAGGTGTGTAATATACAGGAGAGGGGGGAGGTGTGTAATATACAGGAGAGGGGGGAGGTGTAATATACAGGAGAGGAGGGAGGTGTAATATACAGGAGAGGAGGGAGGTGTGTAATATACAGGAGAGGAGGGAGGTGTGTAATATACAGGAGAGGAGGGAGGTGTGTAATATACAGGAGAGGGGGGAGGTGTGTAATATACAGGAGAGGAGGGAGGTGTGTAATATACAGGAGAGGAGGGAGGTGTGTAATATACAGGAGAGGAGGGAGGTGTGTAATATACAGGAGAGGAGGGAGGTGTGTAATATACAGGAGAGGAGGGAGGTGTGTAATATACAGGAGAGGAGGGGGGGGGGTGTAATATACAGGAGAGGGGGGAGGTGTGTAATATACAGGAGAGGAGGGAGGGGTGTAATATACAGGAGAGGAGCCAGGTGTGTAATATACAGGAGAGGAGGGAGGTGTGTAATATACAGGAGAGGAGGGAGGTGTGTAATATACAGGAGAGGAGGAGGTGTGTAATATACAGGAGAGGAGGGAGGTGTGTAATATACAGGAGAGGAGGGAGGTGTGTAATATACAGGAGAGGAGGGAGGTGTGTAATATACAGGAGAGGAGGGAGGTGTGTAATATACAGGAGAGGAGGGAGGTGTGTAATATACAGGAGAGGAGGGAGGTGTGTAATATACAGGACAGGAGGGGGTGTGTAATATACAGGAGAGGAGGGAGGTGTGTAATATACAGGAGAGGAGGGAGGTGTGTAATATACAGGAGGGGAGGGAGGTGTGTAATATACAGGAGAGGAGGGAGGTGTGTAATATACAGGAGAGGAGGGAGGTGTGTAATATACAGGAGAGGAGGGAGGTGTGTAATATACAGGAGAGGAGGAGGTGTGTAATATACAGGAGAGGAGTGAGGTGTGTAATATACAGGAGAGGAGGGAGGTGTGTAATATACAGGAGAGGAGGGGAGGTGTGTAATATACAGGAGAGGAGGGAGGTGTGTAATATACAGGAGAGGAGGGGAGGTGTGTAATATACAGGAGAGGAGGGGAGGTGTGTAATATACAGGAGAGGAGGGGAGGTGTGTAATATACAGGAGAGGAGGGAGGTGTGTAATATACAGGAGAGGAGGGAGGTGTGTAATATACAGGAGAGGAGGGAGGTGTGTAATATACAGGAGAGGAGGGGAGGTGTGTAATATACAGGAGAGGAGGGGGGTGTGTAATATACAGGAGAGGAGGGAGGTGTGTAATATACAGGAGAGGAGGGAGGTGTGTAATATACAGGAGAGGAGGGAGGTGTGTAATATACAGGAGAGGAGGGAGGTGTGTAATATACAGGAGAGGAGGGAGGTGTGTAATATACAGGAGAGGGGGAGGTGTGTAATATACAGGAGAGGAGGGAGGTGTGTAATATACAGGAGAGGAGGGAGGTGTGTAATATACAGGAGGGGAGGGAGGTGTGTAATATACAGGAGAGGAGGGAGGTGTGTAATATACAGGAGGGGAGGGAGGTGTGTAATATACAGGAGAGGAGGGAGGTGTGTAATATACAGGAGAGGGGGAGGTGTGTAATATACAGGAGAGGAGGGGAGGTGTGTAATATACAGGAGAGGAGGGAGGTGTGTAATATACAGGAGGGGAGGGAGGTGTGTAATATACAGGAGAGGAGGGAGGTGTGTAATATACAGGAGAGGAGGGAGGTGTGTAATATACAGGAGAGGAGGGAGGTGTGTAATATACAGGAGAGGGGGAGGTGTGTAATATACAGGAGAGGAGGGAGGTGTGTAATATACAGGAGAGGGGGGAGGTGTGTAATATACAGGAGAGGAGGGAGGTGTGTAATATACAGGAGAGGAGGGAGGTGTGTAATATACAGGAGAGGGGGAGGTGTGTAATATACAGGATAGGAGGGGAGGTGTGTAATATACAGGAGAGGAGGAGGTGTGTAATATACAGGAGAGGGGGGAGGTGTAATATACAGGAGAGGAGGGGAGGTGTGTAATATACAGGAGAGGAGGGAGGTGTGTAATATACAGGAGAGGAGGGAGGTATGTAATATACAGGAGAGGAGCCAGGTGTGTAATATACAGGAGAGGGGGGAGGTGTGTAATATACAGGAGAGGAGGGAGGTGTGTAATATACAGGAGAGGGGGGAGGTGTGTAATATACAGGAGAGGAGGGAGCTGTGTAATATACAGGAGAGGGGGGAGGTGTGTAATATACAGGAGAGGAGGGGAGGTGTGTAATATACAGGAGAGGGGGGAGGTGTAATATACAGGAGAGGAGGGAGGTGTAATATACAGGAGAGGAGGGAGGTGTGTAATATACAGGAGAGGAGGGAGGTGTGTAATATACAGGAGAGGAGGGAGGTGTGTAATATACAGGAGAGGGGGGAGGTGTGTAATATACAGGAGAGGAGGGAGGTGTGTAATATACAGGAGAGGAGGGAGGTGTGTAATATACAGGAGAGGAGGGGAGGTGTGTAATATACAGGAGAGGAGGGAGGTGTGTAATATACAGGAGAGGAGGGAGGTGTGTAATATACAGGAGAGGGGGGAGGTGTGTAATATACAGGAGAGGAGGGGAGGTGTGTAATATACAGGAGAGGAGGGGAGGTGTGTAATATACAGGAGAGGAGGGGAGGTGTGTAATATACAGGAGAGGAGGGAGGTGTGTAATATACAGGAGAGGAGGGGAGGTGTGTAATATACAGGAGAGGAGGGAGGTGTGTAATATACAGGAGAGGAGGGGGGTGTAATATACAGGAGAGGAGGGAGGTGTGTAATATACAGGAGAGGAGGGAGGTGTGTAATATACAGGAGAGGAGGGGAGGTGTGTAATATACAGGAGAGGAGGGAGGTGTGTAATATACAGGAGAGGGGGGAGGTGTGTAATATACAGGAGAGGAGGGGGGTGTAATATACAGGAGAGGAGGGGAGGTGTGTAATATACAGGAGAGGAGGGAGGTGTGTAATATACAGGAGAGGAGGGGAGGTGTGTAATATACAGGAGAGGAGGGGAGGTGTGTAATATACAGGAGAGGAGGGGAGGTGTGTAATATACAGGAGAGGGGGGAGGTGTGTAATATACAGGAGAGGAGGGGAGGTGTGTAATATACAGGAGAGGAGGGGAGGTGTGTAATATACAGGAGAGGAGGGAGGTGTGTAATATACAGGAGAGGAGCCAGGTGTGTAATATACAGGAGAGGAGGGGAGGTGTGTAATATACAGGAGAGGAGGGAGGTGTGTAATATACAGGAGAGGAGGGGGGGGTGTAATATACAGGAGAGGAGGGAGGTGTGTAATATACAGGAGAGGAGGGAGGTGTGTAATATACAGGAGAGGAGGGAGGTGTGTAATATACAGGAGAGGACGGAGGTGTGTAATATACAGGAGAGGAGGGAGGTGTGTAATATACAGGAGAGGAGGGAGGTGTGTAATATACAGGAGAGGAGGAGGGTGTAATATACAGGAGAGGGGGGAGGTGTGTAATATACAGGAGAGGAGGGGGGGTGTAATATACAGGAGAGGAGGGAGGTGTGTAATATACAGGAGAGGAGGGGGGGGGGGTGTAATATACAGGAGAGGAGGGGGGTGTGTAATATACAGGAGAGGAGGGGGGGTGTAATATACAGGAGAGGAGGGAGGTGTGTAATATACAGGAGAGGAGGGAGGTGTGTAATATACAGGAGAGGAGGGGGGTGTGTAATATACAGGAGAGGAGGGAGGTGTGTAATATACAGGAGAGGAGGAGGGAGGTGTGTAATATACAGGAGAGGAGGAGGGAGGTGTGTAATATACAGGAGAGGAGGGGGGGTGTAATATACAGGAGAGGAGCTAGGTGTGTAATATACAGGAGAGGAGGGAGGTGTGTAATATACAGGAGAGGAGGGAGGTGTGTAATATACAGGAGAGGAGGGAGGTGTGTAATATACAGGAGAGGAGGGAGGTGTGTAATATACAGGAGAGGAGGGAGGTGTGTAATATACAGGAGAGGAGGGAGGTGTGTAATATACAGGAGAGGAGGGAGGTGTGTAATATACAGGAGAGGAGGGAGGTGTGTAATATACAGGAGAGGAGGGAGGTGCGTAATATACAGGAGAGGAGGAGGGAGGTGTGTAATATACAGGAGAGGAGGGAGGTGCGTAATATACAGGAGAGGAGGAGGGAGGTGTGTAATATACAGGAGAGGAGGGAGGTGTGTAATATACAGGAGAGGAGGGGGGTGTGTAATATACAGGAGAGAGGAGGGAGGTGTGTAATATACAGGAGGGGAGGGAGGTGTGTAATATACAGGAGGGGAGGGAGGTGTGTAATATACAGGAGAGGAGGGAGGTGTGTAATATACAGGAGAGGGGGGAGGTGTGTAATATACAGGAGAGGGGGAGGTGTGTAATATACAGGAGAGGAGGGGGAGGTGTGTAATATACAGGAGAGGAGGGGGGGGTGTAATATACAGGAGAGGAGGGAGGGGTGTAATATACAGGAGAGGAGGGGGAGTGTAATATACAGGAGAGGAGGGAGGGGTGTAATATACAGGAGAGGGGGGAGGTGTGTAATATACAGGATAGGAGGGGGGGTGTGTAATATACAGGAGAGGAGGGAGGTGTGTAATATACAGGAGGGAGGGAGGGGTGTAATATACAGGATAGGAGGGGTTATTATGCCCCAGGAGAGTGTAGAATGCGGAATGTCAGTTTGGGCAGCACGGTGGCTCAGTGGTTCGCACTACAGCCTTGCAGCGCTGGGCTCCTGGGTTCACGTTCCATTCAGGTCAACACATGCAATGAGTTTGTATGTTTTCTCTGTGTGGGTTTCCTCCGGTTTCCTGGTGGGTGATTAGATTGTGAGCCCCTTGGGGACAGGGACTGATGTGGCAGCTCTGTGCAGCGCTGCGGTATCTGTGTGCGCTATATAAAGGAATTATTATTATTAGGAAGGAATAATCCTGCACCAGGGGGGAGGGGCACCGGGACCTGAACAGCTAGGGGGCACATACTTTTACCACACATCACATACAACATCCTGCATCCCCGTCCCTCATGTGCAGGATACAGAACATACAGAGCGTAGACATCATACATTACATGCTGCACGTATAGATAATGTACGGGGGGGGGGGGCACACCGCTCCCACCATAGGGACCCCCATAGTCCTGGCATCCAGGCCTCCCCTCCCCCGTCATTCCTGCTCATTACAAATAATTCCACTGCCTAAATATGTGTCCCCCAGGAGGGGCTGACAGCCTCTAATTGGAGGATATTTGCATTCGGGGACCACTTCAGAATAGAAAGGGTCCGACATTAATTACACACAAGACGAGAGCCCGGGAGACCCCGGGAGACCCCGGGGGTCACCATCTGCTGGGCGTACGAGGGGCTTCACATTCATCCACTGCCTTAATCTGGGAATAAGCCACCAGGGAGGAGGGGGCTTTCCTATACACCCCCAGCCCACCAGGCTGCAGGGAGGAGGGGGCTTTCCTACACACCCCCAGCCCACCAGGCTGCAGGGAGGAGGGGGCTTTCCTATACACCCCCAGCCCACCAGGCTGCAGGGAGGAGGGGGCTTTCCTACACACCCCCAGCCCACCAGGCTGCAGGGAGGAGGGGGCTTTCCTATACACCCCCAGCCCACCAGGCTGCAGGGAGGAGGGGGCTTTCCTACACACCCCCAGCCCACCAGGCTGCAGGGAGGAGGGGGCTTCCCTATACACCCCCAGCCCACCAGGCTGCAGGGAGGAGGGGGCTTTCCTATACACCCCCAGCCCACCAGGCTGCAGGGAGGAGGGGACTTCCCTACACACCCCCAGCCCACCAGGCTGCAGGGAGGAGGGGGCTTTCCTATACACCCCCAGCCCACCATGCTGCAGGGAGGAGGGGGCTTCCCTATACACCCCCAGCCCACCAGGCTGCAGGGAGGAGGGGGCTTTCCTATACACCCCCAGCCACCATGCTGCAGGGAGGAGGGGGCTTCCCTATACACCCCCAGCCCACCAGGCTGCAGGGAGGAGGGGGCTTTCCTACACACCCCCAGCCCACCAGGCTGCAGGGAGGAGGGGGCTTTCCTATACACCCCCAGCCCACCAGGGGTGCAGGGAGGAGGGGGCTGGTGTATAGTCCTGGTGGTCTGGTGTATAATCAGTGATAACTGGTGTATAGTACTGATCACTATGGGAGTGATGTATTATATGCTGGTATAGCGGCAGTGTCCTGGGGGCAGGGGGTGTTGTGCTGTATACTATGGTATAGCGGCAGTGTCCTGGGGGGCAGGGGGTGTTGTGCTGTATACTATGGTATAGCGGCAGTGTCCTGGGGGGCAGGGGGTATTGTGCTGTATACTATGGTATAGGGGCAGTGTCCTGGGGGGCAGGGGTATTGTGCTGTATACTATGGTATAGGGCAGTGTCCTGGGGGGCAGGGGGTATTGTGCTGTATACTATGGTATAGGGGCAGTGTCCTGGGGGGCAGGGGGTATTGTGCTGTATACTATGGTATAGGGGCAGTGTCCTGGGGGGCAGGGGTTATTGTGCTGTATACTATAGGGGCAGTGTCCTGGGGGGCAGGGGGTATTGTGCTGTATACTATGGTATAGGGCAGTGTCCTGGGGGGCAGGGGGTATTGTGCTGTATACTATGGTATAGGGGCAGTGTCCTGGGGGGCAGGGGGTATTGTGCTGTATACTATAGGGACACTGTCCTGGGGGGCAGGGGGTATTGTGCTGTATACTATGGTATAGGGGCAGTGTCCTGGGGGGCAGGGGGTATTGTGCTGTATACTATGGTATAGGGGCAGTGTCCTGGGGGGCAGGGGGTATTGTGCTGTATACTATGGTATAGGGGCAGTGTCCTGGGGGGCAGGGGGTATTGTGCTGTATACTATAGGGGCAGTGTCCTGGGGGGCAGGGGGTATTGTGCTGTATACTATGGTATAGGGGCAGTGTCCTGGGGGGCAGGGGGTATTGTGCTGTATACTATGGTATAGGGGCAGTTCCTGGGGGGCAGGGGGTATTGTGCTGTATACTATGGTATAGGGGCAGTGTCCTGGGGGGCAGGGGGTATTGTGCTGTATACTATGGTATAGGGGCAGTGTCCTGGGGGGCAGGGGGTGTTGTGCTGTATACTATGGTATAGGGGCAGTGTCCTGGGGGCAGGGGGTTTTGTGCTGTATACTATGGTATAGGGGCAGTGTCCTGGGGGGCAGGGGGTGTTGTGCTGTATACTATGGTATAGGGCAGTGTCCTGGGGGCAGGGGGTATTGTGCTCTATACTATGGTATAGGGGCAGTGTCCTGGGGGCAGGGGGTATTGTGCTCTATACTATGGTATAGGGGCAGTGTCCTGGGGGGCAGGGGGTGTTGTGCTGTATACTATGGTATAGGGGCAGTGTCCTGGGGGGCAGGGGGTGTTGTGCTGTATACTATGGTATAGGGGCAGTGTCCTGGGGGGCAGGGGGTGTTGTGCTGTATACTATGGTATAGGGGCAGTATACGGGATGCTGGTTGGTTGCTATGTGATGGGGGAGCATCCGCCATCTGCTGAGCTCCTTCCCCCAGTACAAGGAGCCCCATGCACCTGCCTGGCCCATCCCCCGCCCTGTGATAAGGAGCCTCTGATATCCACTGATAGGAGAGAAGGTACATGCACAATCATACACACGTACACCGTATACACGCAGGATATAATACATGCACACACCCGTATACAGTATACAGTACATACCAAGCTTGGACCTTGTATATAAGATGCGGCTGATGACTGGTTCAAGCAGCAGAATTTTTATTAATTAACTTATTTATTAAATTATTTTATATTGTTCCCTTATAAAGCGTGTGTAGACCATTATACAACCTCATGTGTCACCCCCTCATCCTCATAGACTGTAAGCTCATGTGTCACCCCCTCATCCTCATAGACTGTAAGCTCTTGTGTCACCCCTCATCCTCATAGACTGTAAGCTCTTGTGTCACCCCCTCATCCTCATAGACTGTAAGCTCTTGTGTCACCCCTCATCCTCATAGACTGTAAGCTCTTGTGTCCTCCCCTCATCGACTGTAAGCTCTTGTGTCCTCCCCTCATCCTCATAGACTGTAAGCTCTTGTGTCCTCCCCTCATCCTCATAGACTGTAAGCTCTTGTGTCACCCCCTCATCCTCATAGACTGTAAGCTCTTGTGTCACCCCCTCATCCTCATAGACTGTAAGCTCTTGTGTCGCCCCCTCATCCTCATAGACTGTAAGCTCTTGTGTCCTCCCCTCATCCTCATAGACTGTAAGCTCTTGTGTCCTCCCCTCATCCTCATAGACTGTAAGCTCTTGTGTCCTCCCCTCATCCTCATAGACTGTAATCTCTTGTGTCACCCCCTCATCCTCATAGACCGTAAGCTCCTGTGTCCTCCCCTCATCCTCATAGACCGTAAGCTCTTGTGTCCTCCCCTCATCCTCATAGACTGTAAGCTCTTGTGTCCTCCCCTCATCCTCATAGACCGTAAGCTCCTGTGTCCTCCCCTCATCCTCATAGACTGTAAGCTCTTGTGTCCTCCCCTCATCCTCATAGACTGTAAGCTCTTGTGTCCTCCCCTCATCCTCATAGACTGTAAGCTCTTGTGTCCTCACCTCATCCTCATAGACTGTAAGCTCTTGTGTCCTCCCCTCATCCTCATAGACTGTAAGCTCCTGTGTCCTCCCCTCATCCTCATAGACTGTAAGCTCTTGTGTCCTCCCCTCATCCTCATAGACTGTAAGCTCTTGTGTCCTCCCCTCATCCTCATAGACTGTAAGCTCTTGTGTCCTCACCTCATCCTCATAGACTGTAAGCTCTTGTGTCCCTCCTCATCCTCATAGACTGTAAGCTCTTGTGTCACCCCCTCATCCTCATAGACTGTAAGCTCTTGTGTCACCCCCTCATCCTCATAGACTGTAAGCTCTTGTGTCCCCCCCTCATCCCCATAGACTGTAAGCTCTTCTGTCCTCCCCTCATCCTCATAGACTGTAAGCCCTTGTGTCACCCCCCTCATCCTCATAGACTGTAAGCTCTTGTGTCACCCCTCATCCTCATAGACTGTAAGCTCTTGTGCCCCCCCCATCCTCATAGACTGTAAGCTCTTGTGTCCTCCCTCATCCTCATAGACTGTAAGCTCTTGTGTCCTCCCTCATCCTCATAGACTGTAAGCTCTTGTGTCACCTCCTCAGCCTCATAGACTGTAAGCTCTTGTGTCACCCCTCATAGACTGTAAGCTCTTGTGTCACCTCCTCAGCCTCATAGACTGTAAGCTCTTGTGTCCTCCCCTCATCCTCATAGACTGTAAGCTCATGTGTCACCCCCTCATCCTCATAGACTGTAAGCTCTTGTGTCACCCCCTCATCCTCATAGACTGTAAGCTCTTGTGTCACCTCCTCAGCCTCATCGACTGTAAGCTCTTGTGTCCCCCCTCATCCCCATAGACTGTAAGCTCTTGTGTCACCCCCTCATCCTCATAGACTGTAAGCTCTTGTGTCACCTCCTCAGCCTCATCGACTGTAAGCTCTTGTGTCCCCCCTCATCCCCATAGACTGTAAGCTCTTGTGTCACCCCCTCATCCTCATAGACTGTAAGCTCTTGTGTCACCCCCTCATCCTCATAGACTGTAAGCTCTTGTGTCATCCCCTCATCCTCATAGACTGTAAGCTCTTGTGTCACCTCCTCATCCTCATAGACTGTAAGCTCTTGTGTCACCCCCTCATCCTCATAGACTGTAAGCTCTTGTGTCACCCCCTCATCCTCATAGACTGTAAGCTCTTGTGTCCTCCCCTCATCCTCATAGACTGTAAGCTCTTGTGTCCTCCCCTCAACCTCATAGACTGTAAGCTCTTGTGTCCTCCCTCATCCTCATAGACTGTAAGCTCTTGTGTCCTCCCTCATCCTCATAGACCAGTGATGGCGAACCTTTTAGAGACCAAGTGCCCAAACTACAACAAAGACCCGCTTATTTATCGCAAAGTGCCACAGAAATTTAATTTATGATTTATACTCCCTTCTCTGTCACAGTTTTCATTGATACCAGCACCTGAGGACACCAATAAAGCAGAAAATAGTCCCAGGTAGCACTGTCACTTTAAAATAGCTCTGTGCACAGCAAGTCCTGGGCTGTCTGGGGCTGCAGGAAGATAGGTTAGCCATCACTGTCATAGACTGTAAGCTCTTGTGTCACCCCCTCATCCTCATAGACTGTAAGCTCTTGTGTCCTCCGTCCGGCGCGATTACGTGGCTTGTGCGCCCAATTTCCAGAATGTGTGTCGCTTCCCCGCTCAGGTCCCCCGGGTTCACCTTCTTCTTCCTGGTGCATGTAAGTGCATTGTCCGTGTATAATGCGCTGTGCGGGGAGTCACTAAGATCCTGCGCCCGAGATCCTGCATGTGTCGCTTCCCCGCTCAGGTCCCTGGAGTTCACCTTCTTCTTCCTGGTGCATGTAAGTGCATTGTCCGTGTATAATGCGCTGTGCGGGGAGTCACTAAGATCCTGTGCCCGATATCCTGCATGTGTCACTTCCCCGCTCAGGTCCCCGGAGTTCACCTTCTTCCTCCTGCTGCATGTAAGTGCATTGTCTGTGTATAATGCGCTGTGCGGGGAGTCACTAAGATCCTGCACCCGATATCCTGCATGTGTCACTTCCCCGCTCAGGTCCCAGGAGTTCACCTTCTTCTTCCTGGTGCATGTAAGTGCATTGTCCATGTATAATGCGCTGTGCGTGGAGTCACTAAGATCCTGCGCCTGATATCCTGCGTGTGTCACTTCCCCGCTCAGGTCCCTGGAGTTCACCTTCTTCTTCCCGGTGCATGTAAGTGCATTGTCCGTGTATAATGCGCTGTGCGGGGAGTCACTAAGATCCTGCGCCCGATATCCTGCATGTGTCGCTTCCCCGCTCAGGTCCCCGGAGTTCACCTTCTTCCTGGTGCATGTAAGTGCATTGTCCGTGTATAATGTGCTGTGCGGGGAGTCACTAAGATCCTGCGCCTGATATCCTGCATGTGTCACTTCCCCGCTCAGGTCCCCGGAGTTCACCTTCTTCTTCCTGGTGCATGTAAGTGCATTGTCCGTGTATAATGCGCTGTGCGGGGAGTCACTAAGATCCTGCGTCCGATATCCTGCATGTGTCGCTTCCCCGCTCAGGTCCCTGGAGTTCACCTTCTTCTTCCTGGTGCATGTAAGTGCATTGTCCGTGTATAATGCGCTGTGCGGGGAGTCACTAAGATCCTGCGCCCGATATCCTGCATGTGTCGCTTCCCCGCTCAGGTCCCTGGAGTTCACCTTCTTCTTCCTGGTGCATGTAAGTGCATTGTCCGTGTATAATGCGCTGTGCGGGGAGTCACTAAGATCCTGCGTCCGATATCCTGCATGTGTCGCTTCCCCGCTCAGGTCCCTGGAGTTCACCTTCTTCTTCCTGGTGCATGTAAGTGCATTGTCCGTGTATAATGCGCTGTGCGGGGAGTCACTAAGATCCTGCGCCCGATATCCTGCATGTGTCGCTTCCCCGCTCAGGTCCCCGGAGTTCACCTTCTTCCTGGTGCATGTAAGTGCATTGTCCATGTATAATGTGCTGTGCGGGGAGTCACTAAGATCCTGCGCCCGATATCCTGCATGTGTCGCTTCCCTGCTCAGGTCCCCGGAGTTCACCATCTTCTTCCTGGTGCATGTAAGTGCATTGTCTGTGTATAATGCGCTGTGCGGGGAGTCACTGAGATCCTGCACCCGATATCCTGCATGTGTCACTTCCCCGCTCAGGTCCCTGGAGTTCACCTTCTTCTTCCTGATGCATGTAAGTGCATTGTCCGTGTATAATGTGCTGTGCGGGGAGTCACTAAGATCCTGCGCCTGATATCCTGCATGTGTCACTTCCCCGCTCAGGTCCCCGGAGTTCACCTTCTTCTTCCTGGTGCATGTAAGTGCATTGTCCGTGTATAATGCGCTGTGCGGGGAGTCACTAAGATCCTGCGTCCGATATCCTGCATGTGTCGCTTCCCCGCTCAGGTCCCTGGAGTTCACCTTCTTCTTCCTGGTGCATGTAAGTGCATTGTCCGTGTATAATGCGCTGTGCGGGGAGTCACTAAGATCCTGCGCCCGATATCCTGCATGTGTCGCTTCCCCGCTCAGGTCCCTGGAGTTCACCTTCTTCTTCCTGGTGCATGTAAGTGCATGTCTTGTGACACAATTTGAATTTTAAATCTTGCGCGTTGTCCCTCCTCCCTCCCCCCACCCCTCCATTTGCATTACATGAAAGTCGGTGCTGCAAAACAGAAATCCTCAGGAAACCCGATGAAAATGCGGTCCGCGAACCCTTAGTAAATGAGCCCCAATATTTGGTCAATTTCCCTTCATCTGCAGGTCCACAGGTGAGACATCTACACCGAGAAGCCCCTTCACAATGGTCCAATGGCTGTTTGGGTCAAGATCCTGTTACCTGCAGCTGAGCCCAAGCCTCCTGACACCGGCAGCACATTTCTTCCTGAGATTCCCTGCACAGATACAAGGGCAGCACATAACAGCCTCCTCCATGTTGTGCTCCATCTCTCCTGTGAGCGCAGAGCGGATGCTCCTCCGTCTCCTCGGCCCATAGGACGCTCTCTCTCTGTGACTTGTCATCATGTAGACTGTTGCCAATTTCTGATTTGTTTTCAGCAGTGGTGTCCTTTTCGGTCGTCTCCCATTAAGTTCACATGGGCTCAAACAACAACGGATGCTGCGCTCTGACACCGATGGTCCTGGAGCTTGAGGTTCACCTTTAATCTCTTTAGAAGTTTTTTTTGGGATCTTTTGTTACCATTCCAATTATTCCTCCCTTTTATTTGTCATGAATTTTCCTTCTGCAGCAACGTCCAGGGCTACAGTCACATAGACACAACTGTATCATATACAGCCCAGCGAGGAGCCGGACCCTATATACAGCCCAGCGAGGAGCCGGACCCTATATACAGCCCAGGGAAGAGCCGCACCCTATATACAGCCCAGGGAAGAGCCGCACCCTATATACAGCCCAGGGAAGAGCCGCACCCTATATACAGCCCAGGGAAGAGCCGCACCCTATATACAGCCCAGGGAAGAGCCGCACCCTCTATACAGCCCAGGGAAGAGCCGCACCCTCTATACAGCCCAGCGAGGAGCCGGACCCTATATACAGCCCAGCGAGGAGCCGGACCCTATATACAGCCCAGCGAGGAGCCGGACCCTATATACAGCCCAGGGAAGAGCCGCACCCTATATACAGCCCAGCGAGGAGCCGCACCCTCTATACAGCCCAGCGAAGAGCCGCACCCTATATACAGCCCAGGGAAGAGCCGCACCCTATATACAGCCCAGCGAGGAGCCGCACCCTCTATACAGCCCAGCGAGGAGCCGGACCCTATATACAGCCCAGGGAAGAGCCGCACCCTATATACAGCCCAGCGAGGAGCCGCACCCTATATACAGCCCAGCGAGGAGCCGCATCCTATATACAGCCCAGCGAGGAGCCGCACCCTATATACAGCCCAGCGAGGAGCCGCACCCTATATACAGCCCAGGGAGGAGCAGCACCCTATATATAGCCCAGGGAGGAGCCACACCCTATATACAGCCCAGGGAGGACCGCACCCTATATACAGCCCAGGGAGGAGCGCACCCTATATACAGCCCAGGGAGGAGCCGTACCCTATATACAGCCCAGCGAGGAGCCGCACCCTATATACAGCCCAGCGAGGAGCCGCACCCTATATACAGCCCAGGGAGGAGCCGCACCCTATATACAGCCCAGGGAGGAGCCGCACCCTATATACAGCCCAGGGAGGAGCAGCACCCTATATATAGCCCAGGGAGGAGCAGCACCCTATATACAGCCCAGGGAGGACCGCACCCTATATACAGCACAGGGAGGAGCCGTACCCTATATACAGCCCAGCGAGAAGCTGTACCCCATATACAGTGCAGGGAGGAGCCGCACCCTATATACAGCCCAGCGAGGAGCCGTACCCTATATACAGCCCAGCGAGGAGCCGCACCCTATATACAGCCCAGCGAGGAGCCGCACCCTATATACAGCCCAGCGAGGAGCTGTACCCCATATACAGTGCAGGGAGGAGCTGTACCCTATATACAGCCCAGCGAGGAGCCGCACCCTATATACAGCACAGGGAGGAGCTGTACCCTGTATACAGCACAGGGAGGAGCTGCACCGTATATACAGCACAGGGAGGAGCCGTACCCTATATACAGCACAAGGGGAGCTGTACCCTGTATACAGCCCAGGGAGGAGCCGCACCCTATATACAGCACAGGGAGGAGCCGTACCCTATATACAGCACAGGGAGGAGCCGCACCCTATATACAGCACAGGGAGGAGCCGCACCCTATATACAGCACAGGGAGGAGCTGTACCCTATATACAGCACAGGGAGGAGCCGTACCCTATATACAGCCCAGCGAGGAGCCGTACCCTATATACAGCCCAGCGAGGAGCTGTACCCCATATACAGTGCAGGGAGGAGCTGTACCCCATATACAGCCCAGCGAGGAGCCGTACCCTATATACAGCCCAGCGAGGAGCCGCACCCTATATACAGCCCAGCGAGGAGCCGCACCCTATATACAGCACAGGGGGAGCTGTACCCTGTATACAGCCCAGGGAGGAGCCGCACCCTATATACAGCCCAGGGAGGAGCCGCACCCTGTATACAGCACAGGGAGGAGCTGTACCCTGTATACAGCACTGGGAGGAGCTGCACCGTATATACAGCACAGGGAGGAGCCGTACCCTATATACAGCCCAGCGAGGAGCTGTACCCCATATACAGTGCAGGGAGGAGCTGTACCCTATATACAGCGCAGGGAGGAGCCGCACCCTATATACAGCCCAGGGAGGAGCCGCACCCTATATACAGCACAGGGAGGAGCTGTACCCTATATACAGCCCAGCGAGGAGCCGTACCCTATATACAGCCCAGCGAGGAGCCGCACCCTATATACTGCCCAGCGAGGAGCCGCACCCTATATACAGCACAGGGGGAGCTGTACCCTATATACAGCACAGGGAGGAGCCGCACCCTATATACAGCCCAGCGAGGAGCTGTACCCCATATACAGCACAGGGAGGAGCTGTACCCTGTATACAGCCCAGGGAGGAGCCGCACCCTATATACAGCCCAGGGAGGAGCCGCACCCTATATACAGCACAGGGAGGAGCTGTACCCTGTATACAGCACTGGGAGGAGCTGCACCGTATATACAGCACAGGGAGGAGCCGCAACCTATATACAGCCCAGCGAGGAGCTGTACCCCATATACAGCACAGGGAGGAGCCGTACCCTATATACAGCACAGGGAGGAGCTGTACCCTATATACAGCACAGGGAGGAGCTGTACCCTATATACAGCACATGGAGGAGCTGTACCCTATATACAGCCCAGCGAGGAGCCGCACCCTATATACAGCACAGGGGGAGCTGTACCCTGTATACAGCCCAGGGAGGAGCCGCACCCTATATACAGCCCAGGGAGGAGCCGCACCCTATATACAGCCCAGGGAGGAGCCGCACCCTATATACAGCACAGGGAGGAGCTGTACGCTATATGCAGCACAGGGAGGAGCTGTACCCTATATACAGCACAGGGAGGAGCTGTACCCTATATACAGCACAGGTAGGAGCTGTACCCTATATACAGCACAGGGAGGAGCTGTACCCTATATACAGCACAGGGAGGAGCCGCACCCTATATACAGCACAGGGAGGAGCCGCACCCTATATACAGCACAGGGAGGAGCCGTACCCTATATACAGCACAGGGAGGAGCCGCACCCTATATACAGCACAGGGAGGAGCCGCACCCTATATACAGCACAGGGAGGAGCCGCACCCTATATACAGCACAGGGAGGAGCCGCACCCTATATACAGCACAGGGAGGAGCCGCACCCTATATACAGCACAGGGAGGAGCCGCACCCTATATACAGCACAGGGAGGAGCTGTACCCTATATACAGCACAGGGAGGAGCCGTACCTTATATACAGCGCAGGGAGGAGCCGTACCCTATATACAGCACAGGGAGGAGCCGTACCTTATATACATCGCAGGGAGGAGCCGTACCTTATATACAGCGCAGGGAGGAGCCGTACCTTATATACAGCGCAGGGAGGACCGCACCCTATATACAGCCCAGGGAGGACCGCACCCTATATACAGCCCAGGGAGGAGCTGTACCCCATATACAGTGCAGGGAGGAGCTGTACCCTATATACAGCCCAGCGAGGAGCCGCACCCTATATACAGCACAGGGAGGAGCTGTACCCTATATACAGCACAGGGAGGAGCCGTACCCTATATACAGCGCAGGGAGGAGCCGTACCTTATATACAGTGCAGGGAGGAGCCGTACCTTATATACAGTGCAGGGAGGAGCCGTACCTTATATACAGCGCAGGGAGGAGCCGTACCTTATATACAGCGCAGGGAGGAGCCGTACCTTATATACAGCGCAGGGAGGAGCTGTACCCTATATACAGCGCAGGGAGGAGCCGTACCTTATATACAGCGCAGGGAGGAGCCGTACCTTATATACAGCGCAGGGAGGAGCCGTACCTTATATACAGCGCAGGGAGGAGCCGTACCTTATATACAGCGCAGGGAGGAGCCGTACCTTATATACAGTGCAGGGAGGAGCTGTACCTTATATACAGTGCAGGGAGGAGCTGTACCTTATATACAGTGCAGGGAGGAGCCGTACCTTATATACAGTGCAGGGAGGAGCCGTACCTTATATACAGTGCAGGGAGGAGCTGTACCTTATATACAGTGCAGGGAGGTGCCGGCGCTCACCATGTGGCGTCTTCTTAGTAACTTTTTCCCGGCAGACGCCATAACAAGGAGGGAGGGGAAGGTGCAGGACACATCGCCAGGCGCGTCGTGCTGTATAGATTGTGTGTAGGGGAAGGCTCTTATAGCTCCCTATAACCCCGCCTATTCTCTCTCATTGGTCACTTTCCTTATTGGTTATTGGTGCAGTTGCCTGTCCGTCAATCACTTAGGACACACTTACCTAATATGCTGCAGCTGAGGGCACATAAAACACCCCTTACCTGAGACTCACCTACCTGGCTGGGGGGCGGGGCCTATACGGAGGGAGCGCCGGCTATCCGTCTCACGCCCACAAAGTCGCCGCTCCCTGACAATATGTGTGGGGGCGGAGCTTGGAAAAGACTCACCTCCTTGGAGGCGTCGCCCACAACCCGGGGTCTGCTAGGTGAGTGTTCACACACTGCAGAGGAAGAAAAATCCCCCAATATTATTGAGTTAGAGCTTTCTTATGTAAAAAGCATCTGGAGAGGTTTATAAATCACACAAGCAGAGAGGTCACGCAGATATAATCATTCAACGAGAGGACCATTGCAGGTCCTAATAGGCAGAACAGATGAAATCAGCCATAGAGAAGAATTGTCACATCCTGGAGGGAGACAGGGACCTCACGGGGACAACGGACGGGGACCTCACGGGGAGAACGGACGGGGACCTCACGGGGAGAACGGACGGGGACCTCACGGGGAGAACGGACGGGGACCTCACGGGGAGAACGGACCGGGACCTCACGGGGAGAACGGACGGGGACCTCACGGGGAGAACGGACCGGGACCTCACGGGGAGAACGGACCGGGACCTCACGGGGAGAACGGACCGGGACCTCACGGGGAGAACGGACCGGGACCTCACGGGGAGAACGGACGGGGACCTCACGGGGAGAACGGACCGGGACCTCACGGGGAGAACGGACCGGGACCTCACGGGGAGAACGGACCGGGACCTCACGGGGAGAACGGACCGGGACCTCACGGGGACAATGGACCGGGACCTCACAGGGACAACGGACCGGGACCTCACAGGGACAACGGACCGGGACCTCACGGGGACAACGGACCGGGACCTCACGGGGACAACGGACCGGGACCTCACAGGGACAACGGACCGGGACCTCACGGGGACAACGGACCGGGACCTCACAGAGACAATGGACCGGGACCTCACGGGGACAATGGACCGGGACCTCACAGGGACCCCCTATCACCTTCCACAGGGGCAGGACCCCAGGAACAGAACTGGGGACAGGTGGATTCAATCCCAACAAGAATCACTGGTCATAAAAAAGGATCCGACAGGGAAATTGTCCACGTGGAAACTGGAATTATGGCGCACAATTCATAAAAACTAAATGGATACAACGTGGAGGTCGGGCTATCCCGTTATAATGTCGTGTTCGCTACTTTCTGTAACAGATTTTACATCAGGAAAACGATACAAAATGTAAATATCCGCTTCAGCGAGGAGATAATAAAATCAGGAGGCGGAGCCCCGAGGCTCGCAGAGCACGGAGAAAACATCCCAGGCGTTTATCCATAGCTGGGATAGAACTTGCTTTGCTGCGCTTCCTCTGCAGCGTGTGAACACTCACCTAGCAGAGCGCTCAGATCCCGGGATTGTGGGCGATGTTTTGCAAGCTCTGCCCCCCCCACACATATCGTCACGGAGCGGCGACTTTGTGCGCGTGCACTGCGCCCATATGGCGTGAGGCGGATAGCCGGCGCTCCCTCCGTATAGGCACCGCCCCCCAGCCTGGTAGATGAGTGTCTCAGGTAAGGCCGGCGGCACATGTGTGGCGTTTTTAAACCGTTTTTAAGCAGTCCATTAAAAAACGCATGCGTTTTACCAATTATCTTAATTAAAACGGGTCAAAAACGCATGTGTTTGACAAATCAAAGGGAGGAATAATTGGAATGGTAACAAAAGATCCCAGAAAAACTTCTAAAGAGATTAAAGGTGAACCTCAAGCTCCAGGATCATCGGGTGTCAGATCACAGCATCCGTTGTTGTTTGAGCCAATGTGGACTTAATGGGAGACGACCAAGAAGGACGCCACTGCTGAAAACAAATCAGAAAATAGCAAGACTGGAATTTACAGTCTACATGATGACAAGTCACAGAGAGAGAGCGTCCTATGGGTCGAGGAGACGGAGGAGCATCCGCTCTGCCGACACAGGTGGAGAAATGAAGCACAGGGAGGAGCGGTGCCCCCTCTATCTGTACAGTGCAGGGAGGAGCACTATATACACTATATACCTGCTCAGTGACGTCCTGCAGGCTGGATACACTATATACCTGCTCAGTGATGTCCTGCAGGCTGGATACACTATATACCTGCTCAGTGATGTCCTGCAGGCTGGATACACTATATACCTGCTCAGTGATGTCCTCCTGCAGGCTGGATACACTATATACCTGCTCAGTGATGTCCTGCAGGATGGATACACTATATACCTGCTCAGTGACGTCCTCCTGCAGGCTGGATACACTATATACCTGCTCAGTGACGTCCTCCTGCAGGCTGGATACACTATATACCTGCTCAGTGATGTCCTGCAGGCTGGATACACTATATACCTGCTCAGTGATGTCCTCCTGCAGGCTGGATACACTATATACCTGCTCAGCGACGTCCTGCAGGCTGGATACACTATATACCTGCTCAGTGATGTCCTGCAGGCTGGATACACTATATACCTGCTCAGTGATGTCCTGCAGGCTGGATACACTATATACCTGCTCAGTGACGTCCTCCTGCAGGCTGGATACACTATATACCTGCTCAGTGACGTCCTCCTGCAGGCTGGATACACTATATACCTGCTCAGTGATGTCCTGCAGGCTGGATACACTATATACCTGCTCAGTGATGTCCTCCTGCAGGCTGGATACACTATATACCTGCTCAGCGACGTCCTGCAGGCTGGATACACTATATACCTGCTCAGTGATGTCCTGCAGGCTGGATACACTATATACCTGCTCAGTGATGTCCTCCTGCAGGCTGGATACACTATATACCTGCTCAGCGACGTCCTGCAGGCTGGATACACTATATACCTGCTCAGTGATGTCCTGCAGGCTGGATACACTATATACCTGCTCAGTGATGTCCTCCTGCAGGCTGGATACACTATATACCTGCTCAGCGACGTCCTGCAGGCTGGATACACTATATACCTGCTCAGTGATGTCCTGCAGGCTGGATACACTATATACCTGCTCAGTGATGTCCTGCAGGCTGGATACACTATATACCTGCTCAGTGATGTCCTGCAGGCTGTATACACTATATACCTGCTCAGTGACGTCCTGCAGGCTGGATACACTATATACCTGCTCAGTGATGTCCTCCTGCAGGCTGGATACACTATATACCTGCTCAGTGATGTCCTCCTGCAGGCTGGATACACTATATACCTGCTCAGTGATGTCCTGCAGGCTGGATACACTATATACCTGCTCAGTGATGTCCTCCTGCAGGCTGGATACACTATATACCTGCTCAGTGATGTCCTGCAGGCTGGATACACTATATACCTGCTCAGTGATGTCCTGCAGGCTGGATACACTATATACCTGCTCAGTGATGTCCTGCAGGCTGGATACACTATATACCTGCTCAGTGATGTCCTGCAGGCTGGATACACTATATACCTGCTCAGTGATGTCCTGCAGGCTGTATACACTATATACCTGCTCAGTGATGTCCTGCAGGCTGGATACACTATATACCTGCTCAGTGATGTCCTCCTGCAGGCTGGATACACTATATACCTGCTCAGTGATGTCCTCCTGCAGGCTGGATACACTATATACCTGCTCAGTGATGTCCTGCAGGCTGGATACACTATATACCTGCTCAGTGATGTCCTGCAGGCTGGATACACTATATACCTGCTCAGTGATGTCCTGCAGGCTGGATACACTATATACCTGCTCAGTGATGTCCTGCAGGCTGGATACACTATATACCTGCTCAGTGATGTCCTGCAGGCTGGATACACTATATACCTGCTCAGTGATGTCCTCCTGCAGGCTGGATACACTATATACCTGCTCAGTGATGTCCTCCTGCAGGCTGGATACACTATATACCTGCTCAGTGATGTCCTGCAGGCTGGATACACTATATACCTGCTCAGTGATGTCCTCCTGCAGGCTGGATACACTATATACCTGCTCAGTGATGTCCTGCAGGCTGGATACACTATATACCTGCTCAGTGATGTCCTGCAGGCTGGATACACTATATACCTGCTCAGTGATGTCCTCCTGCAGGCTGGATACACTATATACCTGCTCAGTGATGTCCTCCTGCAGGCTGGATACACTATATACCTGCTCAGTGATGTCCTGCAGGCTGGATACACTATATACCTGCTCAGTGATGTCCTCCTGCAGGCTGGATACACTATATACCTGCTCAGTGATGTCCTGCAGGCTGGATACACTATATACCTGCTCAGTGATGTCCTGCAGGCTGGATACACTATATACCTGCTCAGTGATGTCCTCCTGCAGGCTGGATACACTATATACCTGCTCAGTGACGTCCTGCAGGCTGGATACACTATATACCTGCTCAGTGATGTCCTGCAGGCTGGATACACTATATACCTGCTCAGTGATGTCCTGCAGGCTGGATACACTATATACCTGCTCAGTGATGTCCTCCTGCAGGCTGGATACACTATATACCTGCTCAGTGACGTCCTCCTGCAGGCTGGATACACTATATACCTGCTCAGTGACGTCCTGCAGGCTGGATACACTATATACCTGCTCAGTGATGTCCTCCTGCAGGCTGGATACACTATATACCTGCTCAGTGATGTCCTGCAGGCTGGATACACTATATACCTGCTCAGTGACGTCCTGCAGGCTGGATACACTATATACCTGCTCAGTGATGTCCTGCAGGCTGGATACACTATATACCTGCTCAGTGATGTCCTGATGCAGGCTGGATACACTATATACCTGCTCAGTGATGTCCTGCAGGCTGGATACACTATATACCTGCTCAGTGATGTCCTCCTGCAGGCTGGATACACTATATACCTGCTCAGTGATGTCCTGCAGGCTGGATACACTATATACCTGCTCAGTGATGTCCTGCAGGCTGGATACACTATATACCGGCTCAGTGATGTCCTCCTGCAGGCTGGATACACTATATACCTGCTCAGTGATGTCCTCCTGCAGGCTGGATACACTATATACCTGCTCAGTGATGTCCTGCAGGCTGGATACACTATATATCTGCTCAGTGATGTCCTCCTGCAGGCTGGATACACTATATACCTGCTCAGTGATGTCCTCCTGCAGGCTGGATACACTATATACCTGCTCAGTGATGTCCTGCAGGCTGGATACACTATATACCTGCTCAGTGATGTCCTCCTGCAGGCTGGATACACTATATACCTGCTCAGTGATGTCCCTGCAGGCTGGATACACTATATACCTGCTCAGTGATGTCCTGCAGGCTGGATACACTATATACCTGCTCAGTGATGTCCTGCAGGCTGGATACACTATATACCTGCTCAGTGATGTCCTGCAGGCTGGATACACTATATACCTGCTCAGTGATGTCCTGCAGGCTGGATACACTATATACCTGCTCAGTGATGTCCTGCAGGCTGGATACACTATATACCTGCTCAGTGATGTCCTGCAGGCTGGATACACTATATACCTGCTCAGTGATGTCCTGCAGGCTGGATACACTATATACCTGCTCAGTGATGTCCTGCAGGCTGGATACACTATATACCTGCTCAGTGATGTCCTCCTGCAGGCTGGATACACTATATACCTGCTCAGTGATGTCCTGCAGGCTGGATACACTATATACCTGCTCAGTGATGTCCTGCAGGCTGGATACACTATATACCTGCTCAGTGATGTCCTGCAGGCTGGATACACTATATACCTGCTCAGTGATGTCCTCCTGCAGGCTGGATACACTATATACCTGCTCAGTGATGTCCTCCTGCAGGCTGGATACACTATATACCTGCTCAGTGATGTCCTGCAGGCTGGATACACTATATACCTGCTCAGTGATGTCCTGCAGGCTGGATACACTATATACCTGCTCAGTGATGTCCTGCAGGCTGGATACACTATATACCTGCTCAGTGATGTCCTGCAGGCTGGATACACTATATACCTGCTCAGTGATGTCCTGCAGGCTGGATACACTATATACCTGCTCAGTGACGTCCTGCAGGCTGGATACACTATATACCTGCTCAGTGATGTCCTGCAGGCTGGATACACTATATACCTGCTCAGTGATGTCCTCCTGCAGGCTGGATACACTATATACCTGCTCAGTGATGTCCTGCAGGCTGGATACACTATATACCTGCTCAGTGATGTCCTGCAGGCTGGATACACTATATACCTGCTCAGTGATGTCCTGCAGGCTGGATACACTATATACCTGCTCAGTGATGTCCTCCTGCAGGCTGGATACACTATATACCTGCTCAGTGATGTCCTCCTGCAGGCTGGATACACTATATACCTGCTCAGTGATGTCCTGCAGGCTGGATACACTATATACCTGCTCAGTGATGTCCTGCAGGCTGGATACACTATATACCTGCTCAGTGATGTCCTCCTGCAGGCTGGATACACTATATACCTGCTCAGTGATGTCCTGCAGGCTGGATACACTATATACCTGCTCAGTGATGTCCTCCTGCAGGCTGGATACACTATATACCTGCTCAGTGATGTCCTGCAGGCTGGATACACTATATACCTGCTCAGTGATGTCCTGCAGGCTGGATACACTATATACCTGCTCAGTGATGTCCTCCTGCAGGCTGGATACACTATATACCTGCTCAGTGATGTCCTGCAGGCTGGATACACTATATACCTGCTCAGTGATGTCCTGCAGGCTGGATACACTATATACCTGCTCAGTGATGTCCTCCTGCAGGCTGGATACACTATATACCTGCTCAGTGATGTCCTCCTGCAGGCTGGATACACTATATACCTGCTCAGTGATGTCCTGCAGGCTGGATACACTATATACCTGCTCAGTGATGTCCTGCAGGCTGGATACACTATATACCTGCTCAGTGATGTCCTCCTGCAGGCTGGATACACTATATACCTGCTCAGTGATGTCCTCCTGCAGGCTGGATACACTATATACCTGCTCAGTGATGTCCTCCTGCAGGCTGGATACACTATATACCTGCTCAGTGATGTCCTCCTGCAGGCTGGATACACTATATACCTGCTCAGTGACGTCCTGCAGGCTGGATACACTATATACCTGCTCAGTGATGTCCTGCAGGCTGGATACACTATATACCTGCTCAGTGATGTCCTGCAGGCTGGATACACTATATACCTGCTCAGTGATGTCCTCCTGCAGGCTGGATACACTATATACCTGCTCAGTGACGTCCTCCTGCAGGCTGGATACACTATATACCTGCTCAGTGACGTCCTGCAGGCTGGATACACTATATACCTGCTCAGTGATGTCCTCCTGCAGGCTGGATACACTATATACCTGCTCAGTGATGTCCTGCAGGCTGGATACACTATATACCTGCTCAGTGACGTCCTGCAGGCTGGATACACTATATACCTGCTCAGTGATGTCCTGCAGGCTGGATACACTATATACCTGCTCAGTGATGTCCTGCAGGCTGGATACACTATATACCTGCTCAGTGATGTCCTGCAGGCTGGATACACTATATACCTGCTCAGTGATGTCCTGCAGGCTGGATACACTATATACCTGCTCAGTGATGTCCTGCAGGCTGGATACACTATATACCTGCTCAGTGATGTCCTCCTGCAGGCTGGATACACTATATACCTGCTCAGTGATGTCCTCCTGCAGGCTGGATACACTATATACCTGCTCAGTGATGTCCTCCTGCAGGCTGGATACACTATATACCTGCTCAGTGATGTCCTGCAGGCTGGATACACTATATACCTGCTCAGTGATGTCCTCCTGCAGGCTGGATACACTATATACCTGCTCAGTGATGTCCTGCAGGCTGGATACACTATATACCTGCTCAGTGATGTCCTGCAGGCTGGATACACTATATACCTGCTCAGTGATGTCCTCCTGCAGGCTGGATACACTATATACCTGCTCAGTGATGTCCTCCTGCAGGCTGGATACACTATATACCTGCTCAGTGATGTCCTGCAGGCTGGATACACTATATACCTGCTCAGTGATGTCCTCCTGCAGGCTGGATACACTATATACCTGCTCAGTGATGTCCTGCAGGCTGGATACACTATATACCTGCTCAGTGATGTCCTGCAGGCTGGATACACTATATACCTGCTCAGTGACGTCCTGCAGGCTGGATACACTATATACCTGCTCAGTGATGTCCTGCAGGCTGGATACACTATATACCTGCTCAGTGATGTCCTCCTGCAGGCTGGATACACTATATACCTGCTCAGTGATGTCCTCCTGCAGGCTGGATACACTATATACCTGCTCAGTGATGTCCTGCAGGCTGGATACACTATATACCTGCTCAGTGATGTCCTGCAGGCTGGATACACTATATACCTGCTCAGTGATGTCCTGCAGGCTGGATACACTATATACCTGCTCAGTGATGTCCTGCAGGCTGGATACACTATATACCTGCTCAGTGATGTCCTCCTGCAGGCTGGATACACTATATACCTGCTCAGTGATGTCCTGCAGGCTGGATACACTATATACCTGCTCAGTGATGTCCTCCTGCAGGCTGGATACACTATATACCTGCTCAGTGATGTCCTGCAGGCTGGATACACTATATACCTGCTCAGTGATGTCCTGCAGGCTGGATACACTATATATCTGCTCAGTGATGTCCTGCAGGCTGGATACACTATATATCTGCTCAGTGATGTCCTGCAGGCTGGATACACTATATACCTGCTCAGTGATGTCCTGCAGGCTGGATACACTATATACCTGCTCAGCGACGTCCTCCTGCAGGCTGGATACACTATATACCTGCTCAGTGATGTCCTCCTGCAGGCTGGATACACTATATACCTGCTCAGTGATGTCCTGCAGGCTGGATACACTATATACCTGCTCAGTGATGTCCTGCAGGCTGGATACACTATATACCTGCTCAGTGATGTCCTCCTGCAGGCTGGATACACTATATACCTGCTCAGTGATGTCCTGCAGGCTGGATACACTATATACCTGCTCAGTGATGTCCTCCTGCAGGCTGGATACACTATATACCTGCTCAGTGATGTCCTGCAGGCTGGATACACTATATACCTGCTCAGTGATGTCCTGCAGGCTGGATACACTATATATCTGCTCAGTGATGTCCTGCAGGCTGGATACACTATATATCTGCTCAGTGATGTCCTGCAGGCTGGATACACTATATACCTGCTCAGTGATGTCCTGCAGGCTGGATACACTATATACCTGCTCAGTGATGTCCTGCAGGCTGGATACACTATATACCTGCTCAGTGATGTCCTCCTGCAGGCTGGATACACTATATACCTGCTCAGTGATGTCCTGCAGGCTGGATACACTATATACCTGCTCAGTGATGTCCTGCAGGCTGGATACACTACATACCTGCTCAGTGATGTCCTCCTGCAGGCTGGATACACTATATACCTGCTCAGTGATGTCCTCCTGCAGGCTGGATACACTATATACCTGCTCAGTGATGTCCTGCAGGCTGGATACACTATATACCTGCTCAGTGATGTCCTCCTGCAGGCTGGATACACTATATACCTGCTCAGTGATGTCCTGCAGGCTGGATACACTAAATACCTGCTCAGTGATGTCCTGCAGGCTGGATACACTATATACCTGCTCAGTGATGTCCTGCAGGCTGGATACACTATATACCTGCTCAGTGATGTCCTGCAGGCTGGATACACTATATACCTGCTCAGTGATGTCCTCCTGCAGGCTGGATACACTATATACCTGCTCAGTGACGTCCTGCAGGCTGGATACACTATATACCTGCTCAGTGATGTCCTGCAGGCTGGATACACTATATACCTGCTCAGTGATGTCCTCCTGCAGGCTGGATACACTATATACCTGCTCAGTGATGTCCTCCTGCAGGCTGGATACACTATATACCTGCTCAGTGATGTCCTGCAGGCTGGATACACTATATACCTGCTCAGTGATGTCCTCCTGCAGGCTGGATACACTATATACCTGCTCAGTGATGTCCTGCAGGCTGGATACACTATATACCTGCTCAGTGATGTCCTGCAGGCTGGATACACTATATACCTGCTCAGTGACGTCACTTCCGGGTCTCCGCCATTTTCCCCCATATTCTCCTATTGAACCGTGCAGGGGCGCGGCTTCATGAAGGTCACATGACCTGTATCCACGGCAACCGGAGCCGCAACTGTCGTCTGACAAGAAGCAACAGAGAAGCGGAAGAGGATGGAGGAGGCCGCAGCCCTGAGCGCGGAGCAGGAGGGGAGGCTGCGGGACTGCACGGTGATCACCTACCTGCCCCCGACTACACAGCCACTTACCTGCTCCCCGACTACACAGCCACCTACCTGCCCCCCGACTGCACAGCCACCTACCTGCTCCCCGACTGCACAGCCACCTACCTGCTCCCCGACTGCACAGCCACCTACCTGCTCCCCGACTGCACAGCCACCTACCTGCCCCCCGACTGCACAGCCACCTACCTGCTCCCCGACTGCACTGCCACCTACCTGTCCCCGACTGCACAGCCACCTACCTGCTCCCCGACTGCACAGCCACCTACCTGCTCCCCGACTGCACAGCCACCTACCTGCCCCCCGACTGCACAGCCACCTACCTGCTCCCCGACTGCACAGCCACCTACCTGTCCTCGACTGCACAGCCACCTACCTGCTCCCCGACTGCACAGCCACCTACCTGCTCCCCGACTACACAGCCACCTACCTGTCCTCGACTGCACAGCCACCGACTACACAGCCACCTACCTGCCCCCCGACTGCACAGCCACCTACCTGCCCCCCGACTGCACAGCCACCTACCTGCCCCCCGACTGCACAGCCACCTACCTGCCCCCCGACTGCACAGCCACCTACCTGCCCCCCGACTGCACAGCCACCTACCTGCTCCCCGACTGCACAGCCACCTACCTGTCCTCGACTGCACAGCCACCTACCTGTCCTCGACTGCACAGCCACCTACCTGTCCTCGACTGCACAGCCACCTACCTGCTCCCCGACTGCACAGCCACCTACCTGCCCCCGACTGCACAGCCACCTACCTGCCCCCGACTGCACAGCCACCTACCTGCCCCCGACTGCACAGCCACCTACCTGCCCCCGACTGCACTGCCACCGACTGCACTGCCACCTACCTGCCCCCGACTGCACAGCCACCTACCTGCCCCCGACTGCACAGCCACCTACCTGCCCCCGACTGCACAGCCACCTACCTGCCCCCGACTGCACAGCCACCTACCTGCCCCCGACTGCACAGCCACCTACCTGCCCCCGACTGCACAGCCACCTACCTGCCCCCGACTGCACTGCCACCTACCTGTCCTCGACTGCACTGCCACCGACTACACAGCCACCTACCTGCCCCCGACTGCACAGCCACCTACCTGCCGCCGACTGCACAGCCACCTACCTGCCCCCAACTGCACAGCCACCGACTAAACAGCCACCTACCTGCCGCCGACTGCACTGCCACTGACTACACAGCCACCTACCTGTCCCCGACTGCACTGCCACCTACCTGCCCCCGACTGCACTGCCACCAACTACACAGCCACCTACCTGTCCCTGACTGCACAGCCACCTACCTGCTCCCGACTACACAGCCACCTACCTGCCCCCGACTACACTGCGACCTACCGTCACCCAGCTACACTGCCACCCACCTGCCGCCGACTGCACAGCCACCTACCTGCCCCCAACTGCACAGCCACCGACTAAACAGCCACCTACCTGCCGCCGACTGCACTGCCACTGACTACACAGCCACCTACCTGTCCCCGACTGCACTGCCACCTACCTGCCCCCGACTGCACTGCCACCAACTACACAGCCACCTACCTGTCCCTGACTGCACAGCCACCTACCTGCTCCCGACTACACAGCCACCCACCTGCCCCCCGACTGCACATCTCTGCGGCCCCGGGCCCCGCCTCCCTCCTCTACACCCCCCCGGGCCCCGCCTCCCTCCTCTGCGCCCCCAGGCCCCGCCTCCCCCTCCCTCCTCTGCGCCCCCCCGGGCCCCGCCTCCCTCCTCTGCGCCCCCCGGGCCCCGCCTCCCTCCTCTGCGCCCCCCCCGGGCCTCGCCTCCCTCCTCTGCGCCCCGCCTCCCTCCTCTGCGCCCCCCCGGGCCCCGCCTCCCTCCTCTGCGCCCCCCGGGCCCCGCCTCCCTCCTCTGCGCCCCCCCCGGGCCTCGCCTCCCTCCTCTGCGCCCCCCCCGGGCCTCGCCTCCCTCCTCTGCGCCCCGCCTCCCTCCTCTGCGCCCCCCCGGGCCCCGCCTCCCTCCTCTGCGCCCCCCGGGCCCCGCCTCCCTCCTCTGCGCCCCCCCCGGGCCTCGCCTCCCTCCTCTGCGCCCCGCCTCCCTCCTCTGCGCCCCCCCGGGCCCCGCCTCCCTCCTCTGCGCCCCCCCGGGCCCCGCCTCCCTCCTCTGCGCCCCCGGGCCCCGCCTCCCTCCTCTGCGCCCCCCCCGGGCCCCGCCTCCCTCCTCTGCGCCCCCCCGGGCCCCGCCTCCCTCCTCTGCTCCCTACTGTCTGGGTTGTACTTTGCATTTATTGTGGGTTTTTTTCTCTCCAGATCCGGACTCGGATCAGCAATGAGGAATATCTGAGGAGCCACGGGGAGGTGAAGCTGCTGCTCTCTGGTTTCATCCGGTGATTATAGCGTTCCATCCGCTCCCAGGGCTCTGCTGTGGTGGGGCTCTGCAAGCGGTGGGGCTCTGCAAGCGGTGGGGCTCTGCTCGCGGGGGGGGGCTCTGCTCGCGGGGGGGGGGCTCTGCTCGCGGGGGGGGGCTCTGCTCGCGGGGGGGGCTCTGCTGCGGGGGGGGGCTCTGCTGCTGCGGGGGGGGGGCTCTGCTGCGGGGGGGGGCTCTGCTGCGGGGGGTGGGGCTCTGCTCGCGGTGGGCTCTGCTGCGGGGGGGGGGGCTCTGCGCGCGGTGGGCTCTGCTGCGGGGGGGGGGCTCTGCTCGCGGTGGGGCTCTGCTCGCGGTGGGGCTCTGCTGCGTGCGGGGGGCTCTGCTGCGTGCGGGGGGCTCTGCTCGCGGTGGGGCTCTGCTCGCGGTGGGCTCTGCTCGCGGGGGGCTCTGCTCGCGGTGGGCTCTGCTCTCGGTGGGCTCTGCTCGCGGTGGGCTCTGCTCGCGGTGGGCTCTGCTGCGGGGGGGGGGGCTCTGCGCGCGGTGGGCTCTGCTGCGGGGGGGGGGGGCTCTGCTCGCGGTGGGGCTCTGCTCGCGGTGGGGCTCTGCTCGCGGTGGGGCTCTGCTCGCGGGGGGGCTCTGCTGCGGGGGGCTCTGCTGCGGGGGGGGGGGCCTCTGCTCGCGGTGGGGCTCTGCTCGCGGTGGGGCTCTGCTCGCGGTGGGGCTCTGCTCGCGGTGGGGCTCTGCTCGCGGTGGGGCTCTGCTCGCGGTGGGGCTCTGCTGCGGGGGCCTCTGCTCGCGGTGGGGCTCTGCTCGCGGTGGGGCTCTGCTCGCGGTGGGGCTCTGCTCGCGGTGGGGCTCTGCTCGCGGTGGGGCTCTGCTCGCGGTGGGGCTCTGCGCGCGGTGGGGCTCTGCTCGCGGTGGGGCTCTGCTCCTGGGCTCTTCTGCGGTTTTATCTTTTCTCTCGTTTCTTTCCTTACAGAGAAGTTTTGCTGAAGAGACCAGAAAACATTCGGAACTTTGCAGCAGGTGAGGCTCCCCCCCGGGCCCCGCCTCCCTCCTCTGCCCCCCCCCGGGCCCCGCCTCCCTCCTCTGCCCCCCCCGGGCCCCGCCTCCCTCCTCTGCCCCCCCGGGCCCCGCCTCCCTCCTCTGCCCCCCCCCGGGCCCCGCCTCCCTCCTCTGCCCCCCCCGGGCCCCGCCTCCCTCCTCTGCCCCCCCCGGGCCCCGCCTCCCTCCTCTGCCCCCCCCCGGGCCCCACCTCCCTCCTCTGCGCCCCCCCGGGGCCCCCCCTCCCTACACGTCCCCCACCCTGCAGGACTGAGACCTCCTGTATTGGGCCCCGGTTCTGACCCATTAGACAAGCCGCAGATCATGGAATCAGGGAAGTTATTCCCATCACCCACTGCTGCTGTAGGGATCAGTGGGAGGATGGGCAGACGAGTGTCTGGGGGGGGGGGTGATGTAGGGATCAGTGGGTGGAGGAGGGGATGGACTGTCTGGCGGAGAGGTGAGGGGGTGATGTAGGGATCAGTGGGAGGAGGAGGGGATGGGCTGTCTGGGGGAGAGGTTGGGGGGTGATGTAGGGATCAGTGGGAGGAGGAGAGGTGAGGGGGTGATGTAGGGATCAGTGGGTGGAGGAGAGGCGAGGGGGTGATGTAGGGATCAGTGGGAGGAGGGGCGGATGGGCTGTCTGGGGTAGAGGTGAGGGGGTGATGTAGGGATCAGTGGGAGGAGGAGGGGATGGGCTGTCTGGGGGAGAGGTGAGGGGGTGATGTAGGGATCAGTGGGAGGAGGGGCTGTCTGGGGGGGTAGATGTAGGGATCAGTGGGAGGAGGAGGGGATGGGCTGTCTGGGGGAGAGGTGAGGGGGTGATGTAGGGATCAGTGGGAGGAGGAGCGGATGGGCTGTCTGGGGGAGAGGTGAGGGGGTGATGTAGGGATCAGTGGGAGGAGGGGCTGTCTGGGGGGGTAGATGTAGGGATCAGTGGGAGGAGGGGCTGTCTGGGGGAGAGGTGAGGGGGTGATGTAGGGATCAGTGGGAGGAGGGGCTGTCTGGGGGGTAGATGTAGGGATCAGTGGGAGGAGGGGCTGTCTGGGGGTAGATGTAGGGATCAGTGGGTGGAGGGGCTGTCTGGGGGGGGTGATGTAGGGATCAGTGGGTGGAGGGGCTGTCTGGGGGGGTGATGTAGGGATCAGTGGGTGGAGGGGCTGTCTGGGGGGTAGATGTAGGGATCAGTGGGTGGAGGGGCTGTCTGGGGGGGTAGATTTAGGGATCAGTGGGAGGAGGGGCTGTCTGGGGGAGAGGTGAGGGGGTGATGTAGGGATCAGTGGGAGGAGGGGCTGTCTGGGGGGGTAGATGTAGGGATCAGTGGGAGGAGGGGCTGTCTGGGGGGGTAGATGTAGGGATCAGTGGGAGGAGGGGCTGTCTGGGGGGGTAGATGTAGGGATCAGTGGGAGGAGGGGCTGTCTGGGGGGGTAGATGTAGGGATCAGTGGGAGGAGGGCTGTCTGGGGGGGTAGATGTAGGGATCAGTGGGAGGAGGGGCTGTCTGGGGGGGTAGATGTAGGGATCAGTGGGAGGAGGGGCTGTCTGGGGGGGTAGATGTAGGGATCAGTGGGAGGAGGGGCTGTCTGGGGGGGTAGATGTAGGGATCAGTGGGAGGAGGGGCTGTCTGGGGGGGTAGATGTAGGGATCAGTGGGAGGAGGGGCTGTCTGGGGGGGTAGATGTAGGGATCAGTGGGAGGAGGGGCTGTCTGGGGGGGTAGATGTAGGGATCAGTGGGAGGAGGGGCTGTCTGGGGGGTAGATGTAGGGATCAGTGGGAGGAGGGGCTGTCTGGGGGGGTAGATGTAGGGATCAGTGGGAGGAGGGGCTGTCTGGGGGGTAGATGTAGGGATCAGTGGGAGGAGGGGCTGTCTGGGGGGGTAGATGTAGGGATCAGTGGGAGGAGGGGCTGTCTGGGGGGGTAGATGTAGGGATCAGTGGGAGGAGGGGCTGTCTGGGGGGGTAGATGTAGGGATCAGTGGGAGGAGGGGCTGTCTGGGGGGGTAGATGTAGGGATCAGTGGGAGGAGGGGCTGTCTGGGGGGGGTAGATGTAGGGATCAGTGGGAGGAGGGGCTGTCTGGGGGGGGTGATGTAGGGATCAGTGGGAGGAGGGGCTGTCTGGGGGGGGGGTGATGTAGGGATCAGTGGGAGGAGGAGCTGTCCGGGGGAGAGGTGAGGGGGTGATGTAGGGATCAGTGGGAGGAGGGGCTGTCTGAGGGGGGGTGATGTAGGGATCAGTGGGAGGAGGGGCTGTCTGGGGGGGTAGATGTAGGGATCAGTGGGAGGAGGGGCTGTCTGGGGGGGTGATGTAGGGATCAGTGGGAGGAGGGGCTGTCTGGGGGGGGTGATGTAGGGATCAGTGGGAGGAGGAGGGGATGGGCTGTCTGGGGGGTAGATGTAGGGATCAGTGGGAGGAGGGGCTGTCTGGGGGGTAGATGTAGGGATCAGTGGGAGGAGGGGCTGTCTGGGGGGGTGATGTAGGGATCAGTGGGAGGAGGGGCTGTCTGGGGGGGGTAGATGTAGGGATCAGTGGGAGGAGGGGCTGTCTGGGGGGGTGATGTAGGGATCAGTGGGAGGAGGGGCTGTCTGGGGGGGGGGTGATGTAGGGATCAGTGGGAGGAGGAGCTGTCCGGGGGAGAGGTGAGGGGGTGATGTAGGGATCAGTGGGAGGAGGGGCTGTCTGAGGGGGGTGATGTAGGGATCAGTGGGAGGAGGGGCTGTCTGGGGGGGTAGATGTAGGGATCAGTGGGAGGAGGGGCTGTCTGGGGGGGTGATGTAGGGATCAGTGGGAGGAGGGGCTGTCTGGGGGGGTGATGTAGGGATCAGTGGGAGGAGGAGGGGATGGGCTGTCTGGGGGGTAGATGTAGGGATCAGTGGGAGGAGGGGCTGTCTGGGGGGTAGATGTAGGGATCAGTGGGAGGAGGGGCTGTCTGGGGGGGTGATGTAGGGATCAGTGGGAGGAGGGGCTGTCTGGGGGGGTGATGTAGGGATCAGTGGGAGGAGGGGCTGTCTGGGGGGGTGATGTAGGGATCAGTGGGAGGAGGGGCTGTCTGGGGGGGTGATGTAGGGATCAGTGGGAGGAGGGGCTGTCTGGGGGGGGTGATGTAGGGATCAGTGGGAGGAGGGGCTGTCTGGGGGGGTGATGTAGGGATCAGTGGGAGGAGGGGCTGTCTGGGGGGGGTGATGTAGGGATCAGTGGGAGGAGGAGGGGATGGGCTGTCTGGGGGGTAGATGTAGGGATCAGTGGGAGGAGGGGCTGTCTGGGGGGGTGATGTAGGGATCAGTGGGAGGAGGGGCTGTCTGGGGGGGTGATGTAGGGATCAGTGGGAGGAGGGGCTGTCTGGGGGGGGTGATGTAGGGATCAGTGGGAGGAGGGGCTGTCTGGGGGGTGATGTTTGTCTCTTCCCAGCTTTATTAATAATGACAGAGCGTGCACAGGGGAGGATCCATCACTGAGGACACGGCACATTATCTGCTCCTCGTCCATCATGCTCACAGCCGCGCGTCACTGTGTATCGTAAAGCTGTCAGGACAAATAGCCGGAATAATAGGGATTCTCATGGATCAGGAGCCGGCGGCAGCAGCACTGATCCCCGGAGCGCGGCTTGTGCCTTCCCTGGGGCCACGCGCTGTGTAACGGCCCCTGAGAAAGCAGCTGCCCAACAGGGTGGGCACCTCACAGCCGGCACCTAGATGTACACCTTACAGCCCGCACCTAGATGTACACCTTACAGCCGCCACCTAGATGTACACCTCACAGCCGCCACCTAGATATACACCTTACAGCCCGCACCTAGATGTACACCTTACAGCCCGCACCTAGATATACACCTTACAGCCGCCACCTAGATATACACCTTACAGCCGCCACCTAGATATACACCTTACAGCCGGCACCTAGATGTACACCTTACAGCCCGCACCTAGATATACACCTCACAGCCGCCACCTAGATGTACACCTTACAGCCGCCACCTAGATATACACCTTACAGCCCGCACCTAGATATACACCTCACAGCCGCCACCTAGATGTACACCTTACAGCCGCCACCTAGATATACACCTTACAGCCCGCACCTAGATATACACCTTACAGCCGGCACCTAGATATACACCTTACAGCCCGCACCTAGATATACACCTTACAGCCCGCACCTAGATATACACCTTACAGCCCGCACCTAGATGTACACCTCACAGCCGGCACCTAGATGTACACCTTACAGCCGGCACCTAGATGTACACCTTACAGCCGGCACCTAGATGTACACCTTACAGCCGGCACCTAGATGTACACCTTACAGCCGGCACCTAGATGTACACCTTACAGCCGGCACCTAGATGTACACCTTACAGCCCGCACCTAGATGTACACCTTACAGCCGGCACCTAGATATACACCTTACAGCCCGCACCTAGATATACACCTCACAGCCGCCACCTAGATATACACCTTACAGCCCGCACCTAGATGTACACCTTACAGCCCGCACCTAGATGTACACCTCACAGCCCGCACCTAGATGTACACCTCACAGCCCGCACCTAGATGTACACCTCACAGCCCGCACCTAGATGTACACCTCACAGCCGGCACCTAGATATACACCTCACAGCGCGCACCTAGATATACACCTTACAGCCGCCACCTAGATATACACCTTACAGCCCGCACCTAGATATACACCTTACAGCCGCCACCTAGATATACACCTTACAGCCCGCACCTAGATGTACACCTTACAGCCCGCACCTAGATGTACACCTTACAGCCCGCACCTAGATGTACACCTTACAGCCGGCACCTAGATATACACCTTACAGCCCGCACCTAGATATACACCTTACAGCCCGCACCTAGATGTACACCTTACAGCCCGCACCTAGATGTACACCTTACAGCCCGCACCTAGATGTACACCTCACAGCCGCCACCTAGATATACACCTTACAGCCCGCACCTAGATATACACCTTACAGCCGCCACCTAGATATACACCTTACAGCCCGCACCTAGATATACACCTCACAGCCGCCACCTAGATGTACACCTTACAGCCCGCACCTAGATGTACACCTTACAGCCGGCACCTAGATGTACACCTTACAGCCGCCACCTAGATGTACACCTTACAGCCGCCACCTAGATGTACACCTCACAGCCGCCACCTAGATGTACACCTCACAGCCGCCACCTAGATATACACCTCACAGCCGCCACCTAGATATACACCTTACAGCCGGCACCTAGATATACACCTCACAGCCGCCACCTAGATGTACACCTTACAGCCCGCACCTAGATATACACCTCACAGCCCGCACCTAGATGTACACCTCACAGCCGCCACCTAGATGTACACCTTACAGCCCGCACCTAGATATACACCTCACAGCCCGCACCTAGATGTACACCTCACAGCCGCCACCTAGATGTACACCTCACAGCCGCCACCTAGATGTACACCTCACAGCCGCCACCTAGATATACACCTCACAGCCGCCACCTAGATATACACCTTACAGCCGCCACCTAGATATACACCTTACAGCCCGCACCTAGATGTACACCTTACAGCCGCCACCTAGATGTACACCTTACAGCCGCCACCTAGATGTACACCTTACAGCCGCCACCTAGATGTACACCTTACAGCCGCCACCTAGATGTACACCTCACAGCCGCCACCTAGATGTACACCTTACAGCCCGCACCTAGATATACACCTCACAGCCCGCACCTAGATGTACACCTCACAGCCGCCACCTAGATGTACACCTTACAGCCCGCACCTAGATATACACCTCACAGCCCGCACCTAGATGTACACCTCACAGCCGCCACCTAGATATACACCTCACAGCCGCCACCTAGATATACACCTTACAGCCCGCACCTAGATATACACCTTACAGCCGCCACCTAGATGTACACCTCACAGCTGGCACCTAGATGTACACCTTACAGCCCGCACCTAGATGTACACCTTACAGCCCGCACCTAGATGTACACCTTACAGCCCGCACCTAGATGTACACCTCACAGCCCGCACCTAGATGTACACCTTACAGCCGCCACCTAGATGTACACCTTACAGCCCGCACCTAGATATACACCTTACAGCCGCCACCTAGATGTACACCTCACAGCCCGCACCTAGATATACACCTCACAGCCGCCACCTAGATGTACACCTTCCAGCCGCCACCTAGATGTACACCTTCCAGCCGCCACCTAGATGTACACCTTACAGCCGCCACCTAGATGTACACCTCACAGCCGCCACCTAGATATACACCTTACAGCCCGCACCTAGATGTACACCTTACAGCCCGCACCTAGATGTACACCTTACAGCCGCCACCTAGATATACACCTCACAGCTGCCACCTAGATATACACCTTACAGCCGCCACCTAGATATACACCTTACAGCCCGCACCTAGATATACACCTCACAGCCGCCACCTAGATATACACCTTACAGCCCGCACCTAGATATACACCTTACAGCCGGCACCTAGATGTACACCTCACAGCTGGCACCTAGATATACACCTTACAGCCGCCACCTAGATATACACCTTACAGCCCGCACCTAGATATACACCTTACAGCCGCCACCTAGATGTACACCTTACAGCCGGCACCTAGATATACACCTTACAGCCCGCACCTAGATGTACACCTTACAGCCCGCACCTAGATGTACACCTCACAGCCGCCACCTAGATATACACCTTACAGCCGCCACCTAGATATACACCTTACAGCCGCCACCTAGATGTACACCTTACAGCCCGCACCTAGATGTACACCTTACAGCCGCCACCTAGATATACACCTCACAGCTGCCACCTAGATATACACCTTACAGCCGCCACCTAGATATACACCTTACAGCCCGCACCTAGATATACACCTCACAGCCGCCACCTAGATATACACCTTACAGCCGCCACCTAGATATACACCTTACAGCCGGCACCTAGATGTACACCTCACAGCCGGCACCTAGATATACACCTTACAGCCGCCACCTAGATATACACCTTACAGCCCGCACCTAGATATACACCTTACAGCCGCCACCTAGATGTACACCTTACAGCCGGCACCTAGATATACACCTTACAGCCCGCACCTAGATGTACACCTTACAGCCCGCACCTAGATGTACACCTTACAGCCGCCACCTAGATATACACCTTACAGCCGCCACCTAGATATACACCTTACAGCCGCCACCTAGATGTACACCTTACAGCCGCCACCTAGATGTACACCTTACAGCCGCCACCTAGATGTACACCTTACAGCCGCCACCTAGATGTACACCTTACAGCCCGCATCCGGCTCCCATCCATCAGAGAGGCGATACGGGCACAGGACGGGTGCAGGTCGGGCCATGTCCTGGTGATGTGAGGGGCAGTCTCTCAGCTGATGCCATTAGCGGGGGGGGGGGGGGCATCTGTAATCACTGGTTATAATAAGCGGCAGTCAGCGGGGACATCGTTACCTTCCTGTAATGAGGCCCAGGATCCGGCCTGGTGCACAGCATCCACAGGGAACGCCGGAGTCCATGGAAAAACGGAGATCTCCATGGCTGCGGCCGGATGTCACCGCGTGGAATGAATCTAATTACTGCAGGAAGATCAGGGCCTGGTGCTGCGTGTGCATGGGGCCCCGGGGGAGGGCGGGGGGGTTGATAGTGGAGCAGGGGGCCCCCAGGAGAGGGGTAGGAGTATTGAGCAGGGGGCCCCCAGGAGAGGGGTAGGAGTATTGAGCAGGGGGGCCCCCAGGAGAGGGGTAGGAGTATTGAGCAGGGGGCCCCCAGGAGAGGGGTAGGAGTATTGAGCAGGGGGCCCCCAGGAGAGGGGTAGGAGTATGGAGCAGGGGGCCCCCAGGAGAGGGGTAGGAGTATGGAGCAGGGGGCCCCCAGGAGAGGGGTAGGAGTATGGAGCAGGGGGCCCCCAGGAGAGGGGTAGGAGTATGGAGCAGGGGGCCCCCAGGAGAGGGGTAGGAGTATGGAGCAGGGGGCCCCCAGGAGAGGGGTAGGAGTATGGAGCAGGGGGCCCCCAGGAGAGGGGTAGGAGTATGGAGCAGGGGGCCCCCAGGAGAGGGGTAGGAGTATGGAGCAGGGGGCCCCCAGGAGAGGGGTAGGAGTATGGAGCAGGGGGCCCCCAGGAGAGGGGTAGGAGTATGGAGCAGGGGGCCCCCAGGAGAGGGGTAGGAGTATGGAGCAGGGGGCCCCCAGGAGAGGGGTAGGAGTATGGAGCAGGGGGCCCCCAGGAGAGGGGTAGGAGTATGGAGCAGGGGGCCCCCAGGAGAGGGGTAGGAGTATGGAGCAGGGGGCCCCCAGGAGAGGGGTAGGAGTATGGAGCAGGGGCCCCCAGGAGAGGGTAGGAGTATGGAGCAGGGGGCCCCCAGGAGAGGGGTAGGAGTATGGAGCAGGGGGCCCCCAGGAGAGGGGTAGGAGTATGGAGCAGGGGGCCCCCAGGAGAGGGGTAGGAGTATGGAGCAGGGGGCCCCCAGGAGAGGGGTAGGAGTATGGAGCAGGGGGCCCCCAGGAGAGGGGTAGGAGTATGGAGCAGGAGGCCCCGAAAGGGGGGGAGAGAGTGGAGCAGGGGGTCCCGGGAGGGGGGAATCAAGGCTAGGCTCATGGAGGGAGAGCAGGGGGCCCTGGGAGAGGCGGTGGGAGTGTGGGGTTGATAGCGGAGCAGGGGGCCCCGGGAGGAGGGGGGGATATCAAGGCTAGGCTCAGGGAGGGAGAGCAGGGGCCCCCGGGAGGATGGGGGGGGGGTATCAAGGCTAGGCTCTGGGAGGGAGATTATGGAGCCCCGGGAGGGGCGGGGGGGGGGGGGGGTTGTATGGAGCAGGGCCACCACAATGCCCCAGGGGTCATAAAGGAAGATGTTGGTGCAGGATTTGGAGGTCCTCCCCCACCACAGATGACGCTCCTGTCTGCTGATAAGCTCCAGACGGCCCCAGAAGATGCATTATGGCCTTTATTAAATCATATTACAGGCGTGTAATGCAGTTATAGAGCATCGCACACGCACCCGTTACTATGGAGATGGGAGGCAGAAGAAAGCGGCTTTTCCATACAGGCAATATTAACCCTATGACTACTGGAGAAGGGTAGGAGGCAGCAAGGCTATAGGCCAGTCATCTAGAATACCCGGCCACACATCTACAATCATCTGATCGCACCTAGGACACCCGACCACACATCTACAATCATCTGATCGCACCTAGAACACCCGGCCTCACATCTACAATCATCTGATCGCACCTAGAATACCCGACCACACATCTCCAATCATCTGATCGCACCTAGAACACCCGACCACACATCTACAATCATCTGATCGCACCTAGAACACCCGACCACACATCTATAATCATCTGATCGCACCTAGAACACCCGACCTCACATCTACAATCATCTGATCGCACCTAGGACACCCGACCACACATCTACAATCATCTGATCGCACCTAGAACACCCGGCCTCACATCTACAATCATCTGATCGCACCTAGAACACCCGGCCTCACATCTACAATCATCTGATCGCACCTAGAACACCCGGCCTCACATCTACAATCATCTGATCGCACCTAGAATACCCGACCTCACATCTACAATCATCTGATCGCACCTAGAACACCCGGCCTCACATCTACAATCATCTGATCGCACCTAGAACACCCGGCCACACATCTACAATCATCTGATCGCACCTAGGACACCCGACCTCACATCTCCAATCATCTGATCGCACCTAGAACACCCGGCCTCACATCTACAATCATCTGATCGCACCTAGGACACCCGGCCTCACATCTACAATCATCTGATCGCACCTAGAACACCCGACCACACATCTACAATCATCTGATCGCACCTAGAACACCCGGCCTCACATCTACAATCATCTGATCGCACCTAGAACACCCGGCCTCACATCTACAATCATCTGATCGCACCTAGGACACCCGACCTCACATCTACAATCATCTGATCGCACCTAGGACACCCGACCACACATCTACAATCATCTGATCGCACCTAGGACACCTGGCCACACATCTACAATCATCTGATCGCACCTAGAACACCCGGCCTCACATCTACAATCATCTGATAGCACCTAGGACACCCGACCTCACATCTACAATCATCTGATAGCACCTAGAACACCCGGCCTCACATCTACAATCACCTGGTCGCACCTAGAACACCCGGCCTCACATCTACAATCATCTGATCGCACCTAGGACACCCGGCCTCACATCTACAATCATCTGATCGCACCTAGGACACCTGGCCACACATCTACAATCATCTGATCGCACCTAGGACACCCGACCTCACATCTACAATCATCTGATCGCACCTAGAACACCCGGCCTCACATCTACAATCATCTGATCGCACCTAGAACACCCGGTCTCACATCTACAATCATCTGATCGCACCTAGGACACCCGGCCTCACATCTACAATCATCTGATCGCACCTAGGACACCTGGCCACACATCTACAATCATCTGATCGCACCTAGGACACCCGACCTCACATCTACAATCATCTGATCGCACCTAGAACACCCGGCCTCACATCTACAATCATCTGATCGCACCTAGAACACCCGGTCTCACATCTACAATCATCTGATCGCACCTAGGACACCCGGCCTCACATCTACAATCATCTGATCGCACCTAGGACACCCGGCCTCACATCTACAATCATCTGATCGCACCTAGAACACCCGGCCTCACATCTGCAATCATCTGATCGCACCTAGGACACCCGGCCACACATCTACAATCATCTGATCGCACCTAGAACACCCGGCCTCACATCTATAATCATCTGATCGCACCTAGGACACCCGACCACACATCTACAATCATCTGATTGCACCTAGGACACCCGACCTCACATCTACAATCATCTGATCGCACCTAGGACACCCGACCTCACATCTATAATCATCTGATCGCACCTAGGACACCCGACCACACATCTACAATCATCTGATCGCACCTAGGACACCCGGCCTCACATCTACAATCATCTGATCGCACCTAGGACACCCTGCCACACATCTACAATCATCTGATCGCACCTAGAACACCCGGCCTCACATCTATAATCATCTGATCGCACCTAGAACACCCGGCCTCACATCTACAATCATCTGATCGCACCTAGAACACCCGGTCTCACATCTACAATCATCTGATCGCACCTAGAACACCCGGCCTCACATCTACAATCATCTGATCGCACCTAGAACACCCGACCTCACATCTACAATCATCTGATCGCACCTAGGACACCCGACCACACATCTACAATCATCTGATCGCACCTAGAACACCCGGCCACACATCTACAATCATCTGATCGCACCTAGAATACCCGACCACACATCTCCAATCATCTGATCGCACCTAGAACACCCGGCCTCACATCTACAATCATCTGATCGCACCTAGAACACCCGGCCTCACATCTACAATCATCTGATCGCACCTAGGACACCTGGCCTCACATCTACAATCATCTGATCGCACCTAGAACACCCGGCCTCACATCTACAATCATCTGATCGCACCTAGGACACCCGACCACACATCTACAATCATCTGATCGCACCTAGGACACCCGACCTCACATCTACAATCATCTGATCGCACCTAGGACACCTGGCCTCACATCTACAATCATCTGATCGCACCTAGAACACCCGGTCTCACATCTACAATCATCTGATCGCACCTAGAACACCCGGCCTCACATCTGCAATCATCTGATCGCACCTAGGACACTGGTCTCTGAGGCAGTAATGTCTGTAGCATGGAGGGGGCCTAGGGCCCTCAGGTCACTCCTGTGGTATAGGTCCTGACATGACCTCTTACTCTCTGGTCTTGAAGATTACTTTACAGACCCGGCGCTGCGAGACAAGATCCAGGAGCCGTGAGACCCAGAGCTTGGAGGACTCCTGCAGTGGATTACAGCCGATCTTCTCCGTCGTAGTCGTATTGATCTCCTTGACTTCATTTCTCCCAGTCTGAAGGACACTATGACTATCGGAGATGTCATCAGTGGATGTCCTTGTCTATGATGTCCACCAGAGCCTTCTCCATCATTACCTGTCTATGTGACTGATTATATCTACACAAAGCTTTGTCTGTATTCATCCCCAGGGCCTCCTGCTGGTTCAGTGTCTGTACTGGGCACCTCCTGCTGCGGCTTAGGAACCTGCGCGGTGATGGAGAGGGACAGATGTTATAAACTCGCAGTCATGTTCACCAGAGATAAACCTGATCCATAGTCACCTACGCACAAGAGCCTCCGTGTGTTACGTCTCCTGAAATACTTTGTGCCGCTGTGAACGGGAAAAAGAACATTAGGTCATTTTCTGAGGGCCTGGTGAACATGGAAGCCCTGGTAGATGACCCGGTCATCATCTTCTTCAGGGAGCTCTCACAGCGGTGCACTCCGCAGCTGCGCCTTTAAAGGTTCCCAAAGCCAGACACGTGACAAGTGATCCAGAACAGTCCAAAACAAGTCTGACGTTCTAGGTCAGCCGTGGATAATATGTGGGGCTCTATGTAAGGTCTGAGCCTCCGATCTTCTGATCCTCAGTAAGGGCTGATTTAAAGGGAGTGTAAAATATGCACATCCCCCCGAGCCTCCACCACTCGAGAAGCTCCTGAGCACATACAGAGAAGGGAAGTCTAATCCCCAGACCAGCCGCCATTACTGGTTTACACTCAGTTCCTAGAAAGCGCGGCAGGTTACAGGGCAGTCTCTCATTTAGACATTGAGCGGAGACGTGGCTGAGAGCCTTCCCTCCCCCCTCCTCGGAGCCGGCTTCCTGGTAATGAAAGCTTTTGTTCCTCACGGTCTCTCCGGAGCACACACAGGAGCAGAGGATGGAAATGAGGAAGAGTCCTCGGAGAGACGCTATCATTCTACTAGAACGTGGAAGCAGAAGAGCGCTCTTGTAGGACGCCTACTGGCTGCATCTATGGGGTGTCCCCCTGATCAGCGGTCACTCGTCTTCTCCACGGCTCCCTCATTCTTGGATGGGCTCCATGTCTGACTCATAAATATTTCACGACTTGCTCCGGGGCCGCAGCTGAATCTCATCCAGAAGATAAGACCCTCTTCTGGCAGCGGCTTATTGTAACCCTCCTCCTCCACCAGAACCTCTGCTACCCAGACACCTGGGCCTAGCCACATGCCAAGGTCTGGTTATGTAGCAAAGAAAACATGGCTAGGGTCGTAGTATGCCAATACGTTTTCCAGGATGGGATTTGGGGAATCTGTTCCTTGAGGAATAGTTGGACTGTTTTGGTTTTAAACCTTATTAGGCCTCCTGAAAGTCATGCTTGATGTCAAGGGAGATGCCTCTCGAGGTAGCTAAAAGAGGTGTGGTGCTCCTTATCCCATCATGGAAAACGTATTTGTATATGTTCCCAGAATCCACTAGTGGAGCATCAATGTCTATAAGTCTCCAGCTGCCAACATGGCGGCCCTAATTGGTCTCTGTAAGGAGAACTCTTACTTCCCATTCGTAGCACGCCCCCAGCAGTCAGTCAGTCCCAGGACACCACAGAAGGTCGGAGAGGCTTGAACGCCCCAGTGGCCTGGCTTCTTTGGTGGCTTCATAACTAGGTCTTGGCGTCCCGCTATACTCAGGTGCTCTTGGGTAAAGATGGCACAGCGCCGGTGGAGGAGGAAGGGGATGAACAGCAGATAAGCCGCTGCCAGCAGAGGGTCTTATCTCCTGGATGAGATTCAGCTGCGGCCCCCGGAGAATGCCATGAAATATTCATAAGACAGAAGCGGAGACTGTCCGTGAATACAGAGCAGAATGTCTGACAACCGAAGCTGCTAGTACATAGGACAACACAGAGAACCGGCCCTCGACAATGGGAAGCCACAATCGGTACCGACAACTAGAGCTGCTCGTAGAATGACCAACATATAGAAACAACCCGACATAGAGAACCGGCCCTCGACAATGGGAAGTCACAACCGGTACCGACAACTAGAGCTGCTCGTAGAATGACCAACATATAGAAACGACCCCCGACAACTGAAGCTGCTCCTACGTAGGACGACATAGAGAACCGGCCCTCGACAATGGGAAGTCACAACCGGTACCGACAACTAGAGCTGCTCGTAGAATGACCAACATATAGAAACGACCCCCGACAACTGAAGCTGCTCCTACGTAGGACGACATAGAGAACCGGCCTTGAAAACAGAAAGCCAGAACCTGTACCGACAACTAGAGCTGCTCGTACATAGGACAATACAGAGAACCGGCCCTCGACAATGGGAAGTCACAACCGGTACCGACAACTGAAGCTGCCCATATAAAGGACAACATAGAGAACTGGGCCTTGACAACCGAAGCTGCTCGTACATAGGACAACACAGAGAACTGGCCCTCGACAATGAGAAGTCACAATCGGTACCGACAACTAGAGCTGCTCGTAGAATGACCAACATATAGAAACGACCCCCGACAACTGAAGCTGCTCCTACGTAGGACGACATAGAGAACCGGCCCTCGACAATGGGAAGTCACAACCGGTACCGACAACTAGAGCTGCTCGTACATCGGACAACAATGGGCACAGTTGAGGACCCTCCCATAGTCTCCTGTACATTGTGTAGCCTCCTCGGTTGTGGTGATGGGCCCCCGCACACACGCCTGTCAGACCCCGCAGCCGCTTCCTATACTGAGTGTAAACAAGCCGTAGCTGTGCGCAGGCCCCAGACAGTCCCCCGGGAGCGCCGCTCAGAATAACCGCGCCCGCGTCCCAGGGAGCCGATTCTATATAATGACTTGTCCTCAGGGGGAGTGTGTGTCACGCAGGCCAAACAAAGACACAGCACCCCAGCCACACACGGAACACACTTCTTCCTGCCCGGAACACAATGAGGGGTTAAACAGAAGGCGCCTGTCCAATCATCTGGCACCAGAGTCCGATCATCAACAGGAAGCCCACAGTCACCACTAGCCTAGCCCCAGATTATCAGACGAGGGGGGGGGGGGGTATAGTGGGGAGCATAGCCGCCTTCCAGATTATCAGACACGAGGGGGTATAGTGGGGAGCATAGCCGCCTTCCAGATTATCAGACAGGGGGGATAGTGGGGAGCATAGCCGCCTTCCAGATTATCAGACAAGAGGGGGGGATAGTGGGGAGCATAGCCGCCTTCCAGATTATCAGACAGGGGGGATAGTGGGGAGCATAGCCGCCTTCCAGATTATCAGACAGGGGGGATAGTGGGGAGCATAGCCGCCTTCCAGATTATCAGACAAGAGGGGGGATAGTGGGGAGCATAGCCGCCTTCCAGATTATCAGACAGGGGGGATAGTGGGGAGCATAGCCGCCTTCCAGATTATCAGACAGGGGGGATAGTGGGGAGCATAGCCGCCTTCCAGATTATCAGACAAGAGGGGGTATAGAGGTGAGCATAGCCGCCTTCCAGATTATCAGACAGGAGGGGGTATAGTGGGGAGCATAGCCGCCTTCCAGATTATCAGACAGGAGGGGGGGGGGGTATAGTGGGGAGCATAGCCGCCTTCCAGATTATCAGACAGGAGGGGGGGGGGTATAGTGGGGAGCATAGCCGCCTTCCAGATTATCAGACAGGGGGATAGTGGGGAGCATAGCCGCCTTCCAGATTATCAGACAGGGGGGATAGTGGGGAGCATAGCCGCCTTCCAGATTATCAGACAAGAGGGGGGATAGTGGGGAGCATAGCCGCCTTCCAGATTATCAGACAGGGGGGATAGTGGGGAGCATAGCCGCCTTCCAGATTATCAGACAGGGGGGATAGTGGGGAACATAGCCGCCTTCCAGATTATCAGACAAGAGGGGGTATAGAGGTGAGCATAGCCGCCTTCCAGATTATCAGACAGGAGGGGGTATAGTGGGGAGCATAGCCGCCTTCCAGATTATCAGACAGGAGGGGGGGGGTATAGTGGGGAGCATAGCCGCCTTCCAGATTATCAGACAGGAGGGGGGGGGGGGGTATAGTGGGGAGCATAGCCGCCTTCCAGATTATCAGACAGGAGGGGGGGTATATTGGGGGGCATAGCCACCTTCCAGATTATCAGACAGGAGGGGGGGGCGTATATTGGGGAGCATAGCCGCCTTCCAGAATATCAGACGGGGGGGGGGGGGTATAGTGGGGAGCATAGCCGCCTTCCAGATTATTACAGAGTAGGAGCAGGCAGTATCGTTGCTCTGCAGCACATCTCACCCCGGGATGGGCAGTGCATAGTATGAGCAGACGCCCCCTACAGGCAGGAGCATCACCATAGTGTGAACACCGACCAACCCCAAACCAAAGGTTATGACCCGGCCCTGTACAGCAGCGGCCCTGCAGGGGTCCGGCTTATCCCCTGCCACACTGTGACGACCCCCCATACACAATGAGAGGCTGGGGGAGGGGATCAGCACAAAATACAGTCCTGCAGAGCATCACAGCCAGGGGTGGAATAATCTGCAAAATATATCACTAGATATCACACTGGAGTGATGTTCTGCAGATCTCTAGAAAGATCATTGGTGTAACGATCTGCAGGAAAAAAATCAGACCCTGCAGATCATTACACCAGGACCCTCCAGAGATCTGCAGAACATCTCCCCCTCCTGACAGATACATAGACCCTGCAGATTATTACACCAGGACCCTCCAGAGATCTGACAGATATAGTGATATACTCTGCAGATCATTGCTCTCTCCTGTACTATGTCCTCATTAACCCTTCCCTGGCTGCAGTAAATCCTATTAGCAAGTAATTAGTGGGATTAGTGTTTGGGGGGGGGGGGGCTGTAGATCATAAATCAGAGGGACATCTGCGCCTGGCAGGGAAGGAGTTAACCCCCAGGCTGTGAGGGGGGGCGGTGGAGGGGGCTCAGAGACAATGAGGGCGGCAGGTGGCCCCGCGCTGCACCGCCTTCTATAGGCACAATTATTACCCAAACATTTCTACACATCCCCCCCCACACAACGACTAATCACCGGCCAATCACAGACCAATCAACGACCAATCACCAGCCAATCCCCTCTGACGCTTCATCCAAGACCGAGATATTTTATTACAAATAAAGAGGAAGCAAAACCAGTCCAAAGCCCAAAGCCCAAAACCGTGCACCCCCCCCCCCCCACCCAGAGAGTCAGTGTGAGAATGGGGGAGCGCTGCCCCCTGGTGGTTATTCCATGGTAGTGCCGCTCACTGATGGCTATGCTGGGGGAGCGCTGCCCCCTGGTGGTGATGCTGGGGGAGCGCTGCCCCCTGGTGGTTATTCCATGGTAGTGCCGCTCACTGATGGCTATGCTGGGGGAGCGCTGCCCCCTGGTGGTGATGCTGGGGGAGCGCTGCCCCCTGGTGGTTATTCCATGGTAGTGCCGCTCACTGATGGCTATGCTGGGGGAGCGCTGCCCCCTGGTGGTGATGCTGGGGGAGCGCTGCCCCCTGGTGGTGATTCTGAGGTAGTACCGGCGCTGGCTTGCTTCGATAACCAGAACTTGTAGCGTTTGGTCTTTGGTTTCATAAAATATGTGACATCCATCGGCATCCGGACCGTATCGATACCATTCACCTGTAGGAGCGGCACAAATCGGGATGTAAGACAAGGTGGAGAACCCCAGGGCGGCCCTTTAACACCCCAAAAAAACAGGCTAGGACTGCATCTCCCCGTAGGATTGGGTCCCTGTAACCCCCCACCCCCCCTGCACCGGGGCCCCATCTCCCACACCCTAAACCCACTGTCCAGTCATAGGGGACGTCTCGCCTGCCCGGGGCACGTAATGGGGGGCTACTCACCGTGACCTCACACCAGTACTCCCCATAGCGGGTGATGGGCTCATCAGGAATCTTCAGAGCTTCTACAGGAGCCACCACTCCTAACTGGAGAAGAGAGACGTCTGGTCATCACTGGCCAAGAGGGACATAGGAACCACGACCACCATCACCAGGGACACCGTCCTCCTCACTACAGACACAGGAACCACGACCACCATCACCCAGGACACCGTCCTCCTCACTACAGACACAGGAACCACGACCACCCATCACCAGGGACAACGTCCTCCTCACTACAGACACAGGAACCACGACCACCATCACCAGGGACACCGTCCTCACTACAGACATAGGAACCACAACCACCATCACCCGGGACACCGTCTCTCCTCACTACAGACATAGGAACCACGACCACCATCACCAGGAGACACCCGTCCTCCTCACTACAGACACAGGAACCACGACCACCATCACCCGGGACACCGTCCTCCTCACTACAGACACAGGAACCACGACCACCCATCACCAGGGACACCGTCCTCCTCACTACAGACACAGGAACCACGACCACCATCACCAGGGACACCGTCCTCCTCACTACAGACACAGGAACCACGACCACCATCACCCGGGACACCGTCCTCCCACTACAGACATAGGAACCACGACCCCCATCACCCGGACACCGTCCTCCTCACTACAGACACAGGAACCACGACCACCATCACCCAGGGACACCGTCCTCCTCACTACAGACACAGGAACCACGACCACCATCACCCGGGACACCGTCCTCCTCACTACAGACACAGGAACCACGACCACCATCACCCAGGACACCGTCCTCCTCACTACAGACACAGGAACACGACCACCATCACCAGGGACACCGTCCTCCTCACTACAGACACAGGAACCACGACCACCAATCACCAGGGGACAACGTCCTCCTCACTACAGACACAGGAACCACGACCACCATCACCAGGGACAACGTCCTCCTCACTACAGACACAGGAACCACGACCACCATCACCAGGGACAACGTCCTCCTCACTACAGACACAGGAACCACGACCACCATCACCCGGGACAACGTCCTCCTCACTACAGACACAGGAACCACGACCACCAATCACCAGGGACAACGTCCTCCTCACTACAGACACAGGAACCACGACCACCATCACCAGGGACAACGTCCTCCTCACTACAGACACAGGAACCACGACCACCATCACCCGGGACAACGTCCTCCTCACCACAGACACAGGAACCACGACCACCATCACCAGGGACACCGTCCTCCTCACTACAGACACAGGAACCACGACCACCAATCACCAGGGACAACGTCCTCCTCACTACAGACACAGGAACCACGACCACCATCACCAGGGACAACGTCCTCCCTCACTACAGACACAGGAACCACGACCACCATCACCCGGGACAACGTCCTCCTCACCACAGACACAGGAACCACGACCACCATCACCAGGGACAACGTCCTCCTCACTACAGACACAGGAACCACGACCACCAATCACCAGGGACAACGTCCTCCTCACTACAGACACAGGAACCACGACCACCATCACCAGGGACAACGTCCTCCTCACTACAGACACAGGAACCACGACCACCATCACCCGGGACAACGTCCTCCTCACCACAGACACAGGAACCACGACCACCATCACCAGGGACAACGTCCTCCTCACTACAGACACAGGAACCACGACCACCATCACCAGGGACACCGTCCTCCTCACTACAGACATAGGAACCACGACCACCATCACCAGGGACAACGTCCTCCTCACTACAGACACAGGAACCACGACCACCATCACCCGGGACACCGTCCTCCTCACTACAGACATAGGAACCACGACCACCATCACCAGGGACACCGTCCTCCTCACTACAGACATAGGAACCACGACCACCATCACCCGGGACACCGTCCTCCTCACTACATAGGAACCACGACCACCATCACCAGGGACACCGTCCTCCTCACTACAGACACAGGAACCACGACCACCATCACCCGGGACACCGTCCTCCTCACCACAGACACAGGAACCACGACCACCCATCACCAGGGACACAGTCCTCCTCACTACAGACACAGGAACCACGACCACCATCACCAGGGACACCGTCCTCCTCACTACAGACACAGGAACCACGACCACCATCACCAGGGACACCGTCCTCCTCACTACAGACACAGGAACCACGACCACCATCACCAGGGACAACGTCCTCCTCACTACAGACACAGGAACCACGACCACCATCACCCGGGACACCGTCCTCCTCACTACAGACATAGGAACCACGACCACCATCACCAGGGACACCGTCCTCCTCACTACATAGGAACCACGACCACCATCACCCGGGACACCGTCCTCCTCACCACAGACACAGGAACCACGACCACCCATCACCAGGGACACAGTCCTCCTCACTACAGACACAGGAACCACGACCACCATCACCAGGGACACCGTCCTCCTCACCACAGACATAAGAACCACGACCACCATCACCCGGGACACCGTCCTCCTCACTACAGACATAGGAACCACGACCACCATCACCCGGGACATCGTCCTCCTCACTACAGACATAGGAACCACGACCACCATCACCCGGGACACCGTCCTCCTCACTACAGACACAGGAACCACGACCACCATCACCAGGGACACCGTCCTCCTCACTACAGACATAGGTACCACGACCACCATCACCCGGGACAACGTCCTCCTCACCACAGACACAGGAACCACGACCACCCATCACCAGGGACACCGTCCTCCTCACTACAGACACAGGAACCACGACCACCATAACCAGGGACAACGTCCTCCTCACTACAGACACAGGAACCACGACCACCATCACCAGGGACAACGTCCTCCTCACCACAGACACAGGAACCACGACCACCATCACCCGGGACACCGTCCTCCTCACTACAGACACAGGAACCACGACCACCATCACCCGGGACACCGTCCTCCTCACTACAGACAGAGGAACCACGACCACCATCACCAGGGACACCGTCGTCCTCACTACAGACACAGGAACCACGACCACCATAACCAGGGACAACGTCCTCCTCACCACAGACATAGGTACCACGACCACCATCACCAGGGACACCGTCCTCCTCACTACAGACATAGGTACCACGACCACCATCACCCGGGACAACGTCCTCCTCACCACAGACACAGGAACCACGACCACCCATCACCAGGGACACCGTCCTCCTCACTACAGACACAGGAACCACGACCACCATCACCAGGGACAACGTCCTCCTCACCACAGACATAGGTACCACGACCACCATCACCAGGGACACCGTCCTCCTCACTACAGACATAGGTACCACGACCACCATCACCCGGGACAACGTCCTCCTCACCACAGACACAGGAACCACGACCACCCATCACCAGGGACACCGTCCTCCTCACTACAGACACAGGAACCACGACCACCATCACCAGGGACAACGTCCTCCTCACTACAGACACAGGAACCACGACCACCATCACCCGGGACACCGTCCTCCTCACTACAGACATAGGTACCACGACCACCATCACCCGGGACACCGTCCTCCTCACTACAGACACAGGAACCACGACCACCATCACCCGGGACACCGTCCTCCTCACCACAGACACAGGAACCACGACCACCATCACCAGGGACACCGTCCTCCTCACTACAGACACAGGACCACGACCACCATCACCCGGGACACCGTCCTCCTCACTACAGACACAGGAACCACGACCACCATCACCAGGGACAACGTCCTCCTCACTACAGACATAGGAACCACGACCCCCATCACCAGGGACAACGTCCTCCTCACTACAGACATAGGAACCACGACCACCATCACCCGGGACACCGTCCTCCTCACTACAGACACAGGAACCACGACCACCCATCACCAGGGACACCGTCCTCCTCACTACAGACATAGGAACCACGACCACCATCACCAGGGACAACGTCCTCCTCACTACAGACACAGGAACCACGACCACAAACTCCTTACATTCCTCTGCAGTTGTCGGCCCACGATCTCCTTATCCAGCGTCCACTTTGTGCCGGTCTTCATTTCCACCCTCAGCCGAGAATTCTTCAGGTAATTCACAGTCTGGAGGCAAAAAGCAATGAACGTTACCAGCGACCCCTCCCCCAATATGGCGGACGATGAATGGCTCAGCTGGGGGGTCCATGATATGGGGGGTTCCAGGATATGGGAAGGTCCAGGATATGGGGGGGAGGGGTCCAGGATATGGGGGGGAGGGGTCCAGGATATGGGGGGGAGGGGTCCAGGATATGGGGGGGAGGGGTCCAGGATATGGGGGGGAGGGGTCCAGGATATGGGGGGGGAGGGGTCCAGGATATGGGGGGAGGGGTCCAGGATATGGGGGGAGGGGTCCAGGATATGGGGGGGAGGGGTCCAGGATATGGGGGAGGGGGGTCCAGGATATGGGGGAGGGGGGGTCCAGGATATGGGGGGGAGGGGTCCAGGATATGGGGGAGGGGGGTCCAGGATATGGGGCGCCCCTGCTGGTCCAGGGTCCTGCAGATGTAGCGGGGGCACTCACCATCTCACCCGTCCAGGTCTGTTTCCTGCCTCCGAGCTCCCCGGCCTGCTGCATCTAGAGAGGAAGAACCCAGAATCAGTACCAGAGACACCCCCCCCACTGCCACCAGCACCAGAGGAGCCCCTCCCCCCCACTGCCACCAGCACCAGAGGAGCCCCTCCCCCCCACTGCCACCAGCACCAGAGGAGCCCCTCCCCCCACTGCCACCAGCACCAGAGGAGCCCCTCCCCCCCACTGCCACCAGCACCAGAGGAGCCCCTCCCCCCCACTGCCACCAGCACCAGAGGAGCCCCTCCCCCCACTGCCACCAGCACCAGAGGAGCCCCTCCCCCCCACTGCCACCAGCACCAGAGGAGCCCCTCCCCCCCACTGCCACCAGCACCAGAGGAGCCCCTCCCCCCCACTGCCACCAGCACCAGAGGAGCCCCTCCCCCCCACTGCCACCAGCACCAGAGGAGCCCCTCCCCCCCACTGCCACCAGCACCAGAGGAGCCCCTCCCCCCACTGCCACCAGCACCAGAGGAGCCCCTCCCCCCCACTGCCACCAGCACCAGAGGAGCCCCTCCCCCCCACTGCCACCAGCACCAGAGGAGCCCCTCCCCCCCACTGCCACCAGCACCAGAGGAGCCCCTCCCCCCCACTGCCACCAGCACCAGAGGAGCCCCCCCCCCCACTGCCACCAGCACCAGAGGAGCCCCCTCCCCCCCACTGCCACCAGCACCAGAGGAGCCCCCCCCACTGCCACCAGAGGAGCCCCCCCCCCCACTGCCACCAGCACCAGAGGAGCCCCCCCCCCACTGCCACCAGCACCAGAGGAGCCCCTCCCCCCCACTGCCACCAGCACCAGAGGAGCCCCTCCCCCCCACTGCCACCAGCACCAGAGGAGCCCCCCCCACTGCCACCAGCACCAGAGGAGCCCCTCCCCCCCACTGCCACCAGCACCAGAGGAGCCCCTCCCCCCCACTGCCACCAGCACCAGAGGAGCCCCCCCCCCACTGCCACCAGAGGAGCCCCCCCCACTGCCACCAGAGGAGCCCCCCCCCCACTGCCACCAGCACCAGAGGAGCCCCCCCCCACTGCCACCAGCACCAGAGGAGCCCCCCCCCACTGCCACCAGCACCAGAGGAGCCCCCCCCCCCACTGCCACCAGCACCAGAGGAGCCCCTCCCCCCCACTGCCACCAGCACCAGAGGAGCCCCCCCCCCCACTGCCACCAGCACCAGAGGAGCCCCCCCCCTGCTGATGCCAGTACACCCTCCTTAGTCCTCACCCTCCTCTCTTCCTCGAACATCTTCTTATTTTCGGGGGAGGCGGTAGACGGCGAGACCCTCGGGCAGCAGCTTGTTACGTCCCTGGCTTTTGTCCACCAGCACCAGGTCCCCCCGGCTGCCCACTCTGCAAGAAAGAGGGGGAGGGGGCGTCACAGCTGTCAGGGGGGAGGAGGGGGGGCGTCACAGCCGTCAGGGGGGAGGAGGGGGGGCGTCACAGCCGTCAGGGGGGAGGAGGGGGGGGGGGTCACAGCCGTCAGGGGGGAGGAGGGGGGGGGGGTCACAGCCGTCAGGGGGGAGGAGGGGGGGGGTCACAGCCGTCAGGGGGGAGGAGGGGGGGGGTCACAGTCGTCAGGGGGGAGGAGGGGGGGGGTCACAGTCGTCAGGGGGAGGAGGGGGGGGGTCACAGTCGTCAGGGGGGAGGAGGGGGGGGGGTCACAGTCGTCAGGGGGGAGGAGGGGGGGGGTCACAGCCGTCAGGGGGGAGGAGGGGGGGGGTCACAGCCGTCAGGGGGGAGGAGGGGGGGGGGGGTCACAGCCGTCAGGGGGAGGAGGGGGGGGTCACAGTCGTCAGGGGGGAGGAGGGGGGGGGGTCACAGTCGTCAGGGGGGAGGAGGGGGGGGTCACAGTCGTCAGGGGGGAGGAGGGGGGGGGGTCACAGCCGTCAGGGGGAGGAGGGGGGGGGTCACAGCCGTCAGGGGGGAGGAGGGGGGGGGTCACAGCCGTCAGGGGGGAGGAGGGGGGGTCACAGCCGTCAGGGGGAGGGGGGGGGGTCACAGCCGTCAGGGGGGAGGAGGGGAGGGGTCACAGCCGTCAGGGGGGAGGAGGGGAGGGGTCACAGCCGTCAGGGGGAGGAGGGGAGGGGTCACAGCCGTCAGGGGGAGGAGGGGAGGGGTCACAGCCGTCAGGGGGGAGGAGGGGAGGGGTCACAGCCGTCAGGGGGGAGGAGGGGAGGGGTCACAGCCGTCAGGGGGGAGGAGGGGAGGGGTCACAGCCGTCAGGGGGAGGAGGGGAGGGGTCACAGCCGTCAGGGGGGAGGAGGGGAGGGGTCACAGCCGTCAGGGGGGAGGAGGGGAGGGGTCACAGCCGTCAGGGGGAGGAGGGGGGGGGTCACAGCCGTCAGGGGGGAGGGGGGGGGTCACAGCCGTCAGGGGGGAGGAGGGGGGGTCACAGCCGTCAGGGAGGAGGAGGGGGGGGTCACAGCCGTCAGGGGGGAGGAGGGGGGGGGTCACAGCCGTCAGGGGGGAGGAGGGGGGGGGTCACAGCCGTCAGGGGGGAGGAGGGGGGGGGGTCACAGCCGTCAGGGGGGAGGAGGGGGGGGTCACAGCCGTCAGGGGGGAGGAGGGGGGGGGGGGTCACAGCCGTCAGGGGGGAGGAGGGGGGGGGGGGTCACAGCGTCAGGGGGGAGGAGGGGGGGGTCACAGCCGTCAGGGGGAGGAGGGGGGGGGGGGGTCACAGCCGTCAGGGGGGAGGAGGGGGGGGTCACAGTCGTCAGGGGGGAGGAGGGGGGGGGTCACAGTCGTCAGGGGGGAGGAGGAGGGGGGGTCACAGCCGTCAGGGAGGAGGAGGGGGGGGGTCACAGCCGTCAGGGGGGAGGAGGGGGGGGGTCACAGCCGTCAGGGAGGAGGAGGGGGGGGTCACAGCCGTCAGGGGGGAGGAGGGGGGGGGGGGGTCACAGCCGTCAGGGGGGAGGAGGGGGGGGGGGGGTCACAGCCGTCAGGGGGAGGAGGGGGGGGGTCACAGTCGTCAGGGGGGAGGAGGGGGGGGGTCACAGTCGTCAGGGGGGAGGAGGGGAGGGGTCACAGCCGTCAGGGGGGAGGAGGGGAGGGGTCACAGCCGTCAGGGGGGAGGAGGGGAGGGGTCACAGCCGTCAGGGGGGAGGGGGGGAGGGTCACAGCCGTCAGGGGGAGGAGGGGGGGGGTCACAGCCGTCAGGGGGGAGGGGGGGGGGTCACAGCCGTCAGGGGGGAGGAGGGGGGTCACAGCCGTCAGGGAGGAGGAGGGGGGGGGTCACAGCCGTCAGGGGGGAGGAGGGGGGGGGGTCACAGCCGTCAGGGAGGAGGGAGGGGGGGGGGTCACAGCCGTCAGGGGGGAGGAGGGGGGGGGGGGGTCACAGCCGTCAGGGGGGAGGAGGGGAGGGGTCACAGCCATCAGGGGGAGGAGGGGGGGGGGTCACAGCCGTCAGGGGGGAGGAGGGGGGGGGGGTCACAGCCGTCAGGGGGGAGGGAGGGGGGGGGGTCACAGTCGTCAGGGGGGAGGAGGGGGGGTCACAGTCGTCAGGGGGAGGAGGAGGGGGGTCACAGCCGTCAGGGAGGAGGAGGGGGGGGGTCACAGCGTCAGGGGGGAGGAGGGGGGGGGTCACAGCCGTCAGGGAGGAGGAGGGGGGGGGTCACAGCCGTCAGGGGGGAGGAGGGGGGGGGTCACAGCCGTCAGGGGGAGGAGGGGGGGGGGGGTCACAGCCGTCAGGGGGGAGGAGGGGGGGGGTCACAGTCGTCAGGGGGAGGAGGGGGGGGTCACAGTCGTCAGGGGGGAGGAGGGGGGGGGGTCACAGCCGTCAGGGGGGAGGAGGGGGGGGTCACAGCCGTCAGGGGGGAGGAGGGGGGGGGTCACAGCCGTCAGGGGGGAGGAGGGGGGGGGTCACAGCCGTCAGGGGGGAGGAGGGGGGGGTCACAGCCGTCAGGGGGGAGGAGGGGGGGGTCACAGCCGTCAGGGGGAGGAGGGGGGTCACAGCCGTCAGGGGGAGGAGGGGGGGGGTCACAGCCGTCAGGGGGGAGGGAGGGGGGGTCACAGCCGTCAGGGGGGAGGAGGGGGGTCACAGCCGTCAGGGGGGAGGAGGGGGGGTCCACAGCCGTCAGGGGGAGGGGGGGGTCATAGCCGTCAGGGGGAGGGGTCTTACAGTGTCAGGGGGAGGGGGTCTTACGGTGTCAGGGGGGAGGAGGGGGGGTCACAGCCGTCAGGGGGGAGGGGGTCTTACAGTGTCGGGGGGAGGGGGTCTTACGGTGTCGGGGGGAGGGGGTCTTACGGTGTCAGGGGGAGGGGGTCTTACGGTGTCAGGGGAGGGGGTCTTACGGTGTCAGGGGAGGGGGTCTTACGGTGTCAGGGGGAGGGGGTCTTACGGTGTCAGGGGGAGGGGGTCTTACGGTGTCAGGGGGGAGGGGGGTCACAGCCGTCAGGGGGGAGGGGGTCTTACAGTGTCAGGGGGAGGGGGTCTTACGGTGTCAGGGGGAGGGGGGGGTCACAGCCGTCAGGGGGAGGGGGGGTCACAGCCGTCAGGGGGGAGGGGGGTCTTACAGTGTCAGGGGGAGGGGGTCTTACAGTGTCAGGGGGAGGGGGTCTTACAGTGTCAGGGGGAGGAGGGTCTTACGGTGTCAGGGGGGAGGAGGGGGGTCACAGCTGTCAGGGGGGAGGAGGGGTCACAGCCGTCAGGGGGAGGAGGGGGGTCTTACGGTGTCAGGGGGGAGGAGGGGGGGTCTTACGGTGCACGTTCTGTGTGAGGATCAGCTCCATCTTCTCCTTGGTGCTGTGCTTGGTGTCCTCCAGCACCCGGTAGATTCGGTGTCTCGCGGGTGCAGGTACGGCTCCTCCCCCTCCTTGGCGAGCGGCACATTCCACCAGCGCTCCACCACCACCACACCCTGAAACACCAGCAACGCGTCACCCCAAAATACAGGGCACAGGGGGAGGGGCTACAGGAAAGGGGAGGGCATGACACGACCACCACACCCTGAAACACCAGCAACATGTCACCCCAAAATAAAGTGCACAGGGGGAGGGGCTACAGGAAAGGGGAGGGGCATGACACGACCACCACCCCCCGAAACACCAGAAACGTGTCACCACAAAATAAAGTGCACAGGGGGAGGGGCTACAGGAAAGGGGAGGGGCATGACACGACCACCACACCCCCGAAACACCAGCAACATGTCACCCCAAAATACAGGGCACAGGGGAGGGGCTACAGGAAAGGGGTGGGGCGTGACAAGACCACCACACCCCGAAAAACAGTGCAAAGGGGGAGGGGCATGGTGGGACAATAGCCTGGGGAGAAAATGTGACCAATGGGAAGGACTGTGGACAGAGCTGGGGGAGGGGCATGCCATGTATGGGAAAGGGGGAGGAGCAGGGCAGTGCCTGAGGTTGTAGGAGGAGCATGGGGCTGGGGGAGGAGCATAGCAGCGGCAATGTATAGGGGGAGGGGCATGATGCTGGTGAAAGCCTCTTGTATGAATGCCTCACGGGAACCAATCGGATGACAGCTCCGCTCATATACACATAGATGCCGATTTCCGATTGTTTCCGCACTACTCTCCATCCATGAGGCGCACGCCCACCACTGGCGGAGACACTCACCCGGATCTGGGAGGCGAGCGGTGACCCGAGACCCAGGAGGCGACTGCACGTCCTCAACATCCCGCACACACCGACAGCCAAGGGCAGCACGTGCAGAGCAGCGCGCAATCAGCATCCGCCCTCCGCGTCACATGACCGGCAAACTTCTCTCCACTCAGTAAATCGAGAAGTAGGGGGAGCGCGGTGTATGTATGTGATATGAGGAATTGTCTCCATTAGCAGCCGCCATGTTACCGGAGACCTGGGGTCAGCTATGACCTCGGGTCAAACCTCTGGGACATAGAAAGAGGGACGCGTCACAATTTTTTTTTGCATAATAAACCACGCCCATTGCCCCACCATGATCACATAGAATATCCCATTCACCCCATTTATTGTGCCCCCTCTGCTCCCCTATTATTGTGCTCCCCCTATTATTGTGCCCCCCTCTGCTCCCCCTATTATTGTGCCCCCTCTGCTCCCCCTATTATTGTGCCCCTCTTTCTCCCCCTCTTATTATGCCCCCTCTGCTCCCCCTATTATTATGCCCCTCTGCTCCCCCTATTATTGTGCCCCCCTAAGCTCCCCCTATTATTGTGCCCCCTCTGCTCCCCCTATTATTGTGCTCCCCTCTGCTCCCCCTATTATTGTGCCCCCTCTTCTCCCCCTCTTATTATGCCCCCTCTGCTCCCCCTATTATTATGCCCCCTCTGCTCCCTATTATTGTGCCCCCCTAAGCTCCCCCTATTATTGTGCCCCCTCTGCTCCCCTATTATTGTGCTCCCCCTCTGCTCCCCCTATTATTGTGCTCCCCTCTGCTCCCCCTATTATTGTGCCCCTCTGCTCCCCTATTATTGTGCTCCCCCTCTGCTCCCCCTATTATTGTGCTCCCCCTCTGCTCCCCCTATTATTGTGCTCCCCCTCTGCTCCCCCTATTATTGTGCTCCCCCTCTGCTCCCCCTATTATTGTGCCCCCTCTGCTCCCCCTATTATTGTGCTCCCCCTCTGCTCCCCCTATTATTGTGCTCCCCCTCTGCTCCCCTATTATTGTGCTCCCCCTCTGCTCCCCTATTATTGTGCCCCCTCTGCTCCCCCTATTATTGTGCCCCCTCTGCTCCCCCTATTATTGTGCTCCCCCTCTGCTCCCCCTATTATTGTGCTCCCCTCTGCTCCCCCTATTATTGTGCCCCCTCTGCTCCCCCTATTATTGTGCTCCCCCTCTGCTCCCCCTATTATTGTGCCCCCTCTGCTCCCCCTATTATTGTGCTCCCCTCTGCTCCCCCTATTATTGTGCCCCCTCTGCTCCCCCCTATTATTGTGCCCCCTCTGCTCCCCCTATTATTGTGCCCCCTCTCTCCCCCCTCTGCTCCCCCTATTATTATGCCCCCTCTGCTCCCCCTATTATTATGCCCCCTCTGCTCCGCCTATTATTGTGCCCCCCTCTGCTCCGCCTATTATTTGTGCCCCCCTCTGCTTCCCCTATTATTGTGCCCCCTCTGCTCCCCTATTATTGTTCCCCCTCTGCTCCCCCTATTATTATGCCCCCTCTGCTCCCCTCTTATTGTGCCCCCTCTTATTATGCCCCCTCTGCTCCCCCTATTATTGTGCCCCCTCTGCTCCCCCTATTATTGTGCCCCCTCTGCTCCCCCTATTATTGTGCCCCCTCTGCTCCCCCTATTATTGTGCCCCCTCGGCTCCCCCTATTATTGTGCCCCCTCGTCTCCCCCTCTTATTGTGCCCCCTCTGCTCCCCCTCTTATTGTGCCCCCTCTTCTCCCCCTCTGCTCCCCCTATTATTGTGCCCGCTCTGCTCCCCCTATTATTGTGCCCGCTCTGCTCCCCCTATTATTGTACTCCCCCTCTGCTCCCCCTATTATTGTACTCCCCCTCTGCTCCCCCTATTATTGTGCCCCCTCTGCTCCCCCTATTATTGTGCTCCCCCTCTGCTCCCCCTATTATTGTGCCCCCTCTGCTCCCCCTATTATTGTGCCCCCTCTGCTCCCCCTATTATTGTGCCCCCTCTGCTCCCTCTATTATTGTGCCCCCTCTGCTCCCCCTATTATTGTACTCCCCCTCTGCTCCCCCTATTATTGTGCCTCTTCTCTGCTCCCCCTATTATTGTGCCCCTTCTCTGCTCCCTCTCTTATTATGCCTGCTGTATGCTGTCACTTACTACAATCTATAGTTGGTTCCTCGTGGGCAGGGTCCCTCCCTACTGCTTTGTGATGTCATCAGTGACATCACTCCCTTTATTATAGGCCAGTTCTAGGTTTTCATCTCACAACGAGGGAGGCCTGAAAGCAGATTGTTCTGCTTCCCCATCTTCATAGGTAAGTGACCTCCTCCATCACCTGGCCTCATAGATAAGTCACCTACAGCCTCCTCCATCACCTGGCCTCATAGATAAGTCACCTCCAGCCTCCTCCATCACCCGGCCTCATAGATAAGTCACCTCCAGCCTCCTCCATCACCCGGCCTCATAGATAAGTCACCTACAGCCTCCTCCATCACCCGGCCTCATAGATAAGTCACCTCCAGCCTCCTCCATCACCCGGCCTCTTAGATAAGACCCACCTACAGCCTCCTCCATCACCCGGCCTCATAGATAAGTCACCTACAGCCTCCTCCATCACCCGGCCTCATAGATAAGTCACCTACAGCCTCCTCCATCACCGGCCTCATAGATAAGTCACCTACAGCCTCCTCCATCACCCGGCCTCATAGATAAGTCACCCTCAGCCTCCTCCATCACCCGGCCTCATAGATAAGGAGCCACCTACAGCCTCCTCCATCACCCGGCCTCATAGATAAGAGCCACCTACAGCCTCCTCCATCACCCGGCCTCATAGATAAGTCACCTACAGCCTCCTCCATCACCCGGCCTCATAGATAAGTCACCTACAGCCTCCCCCATCACCAGCCTCATAGATAAGAGCCTCCTCCATCACCCGGCCTCATAGATAAGAGCCACCTACAGCCTCCTCCATCACCCGGCCTCATAGATAAGTCACCTACAGCCTCCTCCATCACCCGGCCTCATAGATAAGTCACCTACAGCCTCCTCCATCACCCGGCCTCATAGATAAGTCACCTACAGCCTCCTCCATCACCCGGCCTCAATAGATAAGTCACCTACAGCCTCCCCCATCACCAGCCTCATAGATAAGAGCCTCCTCCATCACCCGGCCTCATAGATAAGAGCCACCTACAGCCTCCTCCATCACCCGGCCTCATAGATAAGTCACCTACAGCCTCCTCCATCACCCGGCCTCATAGATAAGTCACCTACAGCCTCCTCCATCACCCGGCCTCATAGATAAGTCACCTACAGCCTCCTCCATCACCTGGCCTCATAGATAAGAGCCACCTCCAGCCTCCTCCATCACCCCGGCCTCATAGATAAGTCACCTACAGCCTCCTCCATCACCTGGCCTCATAGATAAGTCACCTACAGCCTCCTCCATCACCTGGCCTCATAGATAAGTCACCTCCAGCCTCCTCCATTACCCGGCCTCATAGATAAGAGCCACCTACAGCCGCCTCCATCACCCGACCTCATAGATAAGTCACCTACAGCCTCCTCCATCACCCGGCCTCATAGATAAGTCCACCTACAGCCTCCTCCATCACCCGGCCTCATAGATAAGTCACCTACAGCCTCCCCCATCACCAGCCTCATAGATAAGTCACCTACAGCCTCCTCCATCACCCGGCCTCATAGATAAGTCACCTCCAGCCTCCTCCATCACCCGGCCTCATAGATAAGTCACCTCCAGGCCTCCTCCATCACCCGGCCTCATAGATAAGTCACCTACAGCCTCCTCCATCACCGGCCTCATAGATAAGAGCCACCTACAGCCTCCTCCATCACCCGGCCTCATAGATAAGAGCCACCTACAGCCTCCTCCATCACCCGGCCTCATAGATAAGTCACCTACAGCCTCCTCCATCACCTGGCCTCATAGATAAGTCACCTACAGCCTCCTCCATCACCTGGCCTCATAGATAAGTCACCTACAGCTCCTCCATCACCCGGCCTCATAGATAAGAGCCACCTACAGCCTCCTCCATCACCGGCCTCATAGATAAGTCCTACAGCCTCCTCCATCACCCGGCCTCATAGATAAGAGCCACCTCCATCACCCGGCCTTATAGATAAGAGCCACCTACAGCCTCCCCATCACCCGGCCTCATAGATAAGTCACCTCCAGCCTCCTCCATCACCCGGCCTCATAGATAAGTCACCTCCAGCCTCCTCCATTACCCCGTGCAGGATGACTGCGCTGAAGCCTCTGGTGTCTCGCCGCCATTGCTGCCCCTGGCATTCCTGAGTTGCGACGTCTCCGGCTGAGGTTGGGAGTCTGGACAGTCTTGTCTGAGAGCTCTGCATACAGTAAGTCACTGGTTATAATGGGGAGGCCGGGGGGTGTCCATACATTGGATTGGTGGGGGAGGGGATAACTCTTATTTTTTACTACCCCCCCCCCAGGCAGGAAAGTTGTCCGTCCTCACTGATGCATCGCCCCCCACAGACATGAGCAGCGGACTCATCCAGTTCCAGTACAAGCAGGGAGAGGACACCCTGCGCTGGTCCGCACTGCTCACCCAACAACGCATCTTTCTGGACTCAGCGGCAAGCTGCTGGAGAAAGCCGACCACGAGGGGTGAGGGAGAGAACGGGGTGGGGGTAGAATGAGAACAGAAAGGGGGGGGGGGGACGAAAAACAGAACGGGGGGGAGGGGGGGGGGGAACGAGAACGAAAACAGAACAGGGGGGGGGAGGGGACGAGAACAGAACAGAACAGAGGGAGGGGGGAAAAGAACACAGGGGGGAGAGCACGTGCCAGATCAAGGAAAGCGCACAAGACCGTGAGGGGGATGTAAATGCAGCTTTGGAAGTGACTGGAGAAGAGACTTAGTTTGCTTTTCACCCTCTCTTGCAGATTGGCCGCCATATTGGAATTTGTGGAAATGAAGATGGACGTGATTTGGGTTCTTGTAGGTGTCAGTAAAGCACAGATTGAGAGAGGTGGGCACTTGTGCGATGGGTGCCCCTGCCGTGGGGTGGGTGCCCCTGCCGTGGGGTGGGTGCCGCAGTGACTGATGCCTCCCGTTTTCCCTTTCAGGGCGCCTGCTCCGGGCTTTCAGTTACATCGGCTTTGAGTTTGTGCGGCCGGAGCAGCGGCAGTGGCTCCCGACCTGCAGCGATAACATCTTCCTGGTCTACACAATGGAGAGAGCGGCCCCGGGGTGGGGGGAGAAGGTCAATAAGCATAAGATGTGAATAAAGGGCGCAGCCGTCTGGCAGTAAATAAACATTTATTATCAACAGGAATCATATATACAACTGGTAAACATCAAGAACTGGAACGTGCAACATCGCAAGACGCAGGCAGGGGGCGCCACACACAGCTATGTCTATCACAATGACATCGCTGCTGGAACTCAGGAAGACATCTGAGGAGAGAGCACAACAGAGTCAGCACAAGAGAGCAGGAGGGGGAGAGAGCATACAAGAGCGAGGGAGCAGGAGAGTGCACAACCCAAGTCACCACAAGAGAGCAGGAGGGAGGGGGAGAGAGAGCATACAAGAGCGAGGGAGCAGGAGAGTGCACAACCAAGTCACCACAAGAGAGCAGGAGGGAGGGGGAGAGAGAGCATACAAGAGCAAGGGAGGAGGAGAGTGCACAACCAAGTCACCACAAGAGAGCAGGAGGGAGGGGGAGAGGAAGCATACAAGAGCGAGGGAGCAGGAGAGTGCACAACCAAGTCACCACAAGAGAGCAGGAGGGAGGGGGGAGAGGAAGCATACAAGAGCGAGGGAGCAGGAGAGTGCACAACCAAGTCACCACAAGAGAGCAGGAGGGAGGGGGAGAGGAAGCATACAAGAGCGAGGGAGCAGGAGAGTGCACAACCAAGTCACCACAAGAGAGCAGGAGGGAGGGGGGAGAGGAAGCATACAAGAGCGAGGGAGCAGGAGAGTGCACAACCAAGTCACCACAAGAGAGCAGGAGGGAGGGGGGAGAGGAAGCATACAAGAGCGAGGGAGCAGGAGAGTGCACAACCAAGTCACCACAAGAGAGCAGGAGGGAGGGGGGAGAGGAAGCATACAAGAGCGAGGGAGCAGGAGAGTGCACAACCAAGTCACCACAAGAGAGCAGGAGGGAGGGGGGAGAGGAAGCATACAAGAGCGAGGGAGCAGGAGAGTGCACAACCAAGTCACCACAAGAGAGCAGGAGGGAAAGCGAAAGGAAGCATACAAGAGCAAGGGAGCAGGAGAATGTACAACCAAGTCACCACAAGAGAGCAGGAGGGAGGGGGGAGAGGAAGCAAACAAGAGCGAGGGAGCAGGAGAGTGCACAACCAAGTGACCACAAGAGAGCAGGAGGGAGGGGGGAGAGGAAGCATACAAGAGCGAGGGAGCAGGAGAGTGCACAACCAAGTCACCACAAGAGAGCAGGAAGGAGGGGGAGAGGAAGCATACAAGAGCGAGGGAGCAGGAGAGTGCACAACAAGTCACCACAAGAGAGCAGGAGGGAGGGGGGAGAGGAAAGCATACAAGAGCGAGGGAGCAGGAGAGTGCACAACCAAGTCACCACAAGAGAGCAGGAGGGAGGGGGTAGAGGAAGCATACAAGAGCGAGGGAGCAGGAGAGTGCACAACCAAGTCACCACAAGAGAGCAGGAGGGAAAGCGAAAGGAAGCATACAAGAGCAAGGGAGCAGGAGAATGTACAACCAAGTCACCACAAGAGAGCAGGAGGGAGGGGGGAGAGGAAGCATACAAGAGCGAGGGAGCAGGAGAGTGCACAACCAAGTCACCACAAGAGCAGGAGGGAGGGGGGAGAGGAAGCAAACAAGAGCGAGGGAGCAGGAGAGTGCACAACCAAGTGACCACAAGAGAGCAGGAGGGAGGGGGTAGAGGAAGCATACAAGAGCGAGGGAGCAGAGAGTGCACAACCAAGTCACCACAAGAGAGCAGGAGGGAAAGCGAAAGGAAGCATACAAGAGCAAGGGAGCAGGAGAATGTACAACCAAGTCACCACAAGAGAGCAGGAGGGAGGGGGGAGAGGAAGCATACAAGAGCGAGGGAGCAGGGAGAGTGCACAACCAAGTCACCACAAGAGAGCAGGAGGGAGGGGGGAGAGGAAGCAAACAAGAGCGAGGGAGCAGGAGAGTGCACAACCAAGTGACCACAAGAGAGCAGGAGGGAGGGGGGAGAGGAAGCATACAAGAGCGAGGGAGCAGGAGAGTGCACAACCAAGTCACCACAAGAGAGCAGGAGGGAGGGGGGAGAGAGAGCATACAAGAGGCGAGGATGCAGGAGAGTGCACAACCAAGTCACCACAAGAGAGCAGGAGGGAGGGGGAGAGGAAGCATACAAGAGCAAGGGAGGAGGAGAGTGCACAACCAAGTCACCACAAGAGAGCAGGAGGGAGGGGGGAGAGGAAGCATACAAGACCGAGGGAGCAGGAGAGTGCACAACCAAGTCACCACAAGAGAGCAGGAGGGAGGGGGGAGAGGAAGCATACAAGAGCGAGGGAGCAGGAGAGTGCACAACCAAGTCACCACAAGAGAGCAGGAGGGAAAGGGAAAAGAAGCATACAAGAGCGAGGGAGCAGGAGAGTGCACAACCAAGTCACCACAAGAGAGCAGGAGGGAGGGGGGAGAGAGAGCATACAAGAGCGAGGGAGCAGGAGAGTGCACAACCAAGTCACCACAAGAGAGCAGGAGGGAGGGGGGAGAGGAAGCATACAAGAGCAAGGGAGGAGGAGAGTGCACAACCAAGTCACCACAAGAGAGCAGGAGGGAGGGGGGAGAGGAAGCATACAAGAGCGAGGGAGCAGGAGAGTGCACAACCAAGTCACCACAAGAGAGCAGGAGGGAAAGGGAAAAGAAGCATACGAGAGCGAGGGAGCAGGAGAGTGCACAACCAAGTCACCACAAGAGAGGCAGGAGGGAAAGGGAAAAGAAGCATACGAGAGCGAGGGAGCAGGAGAGTGCACAACCAAGTCACCACAAGAGAGCAGGAGGGAGGGGGGAGAGAGAGCATACAAGAGCGAGGGAGCAGGAGAGTGCACAACCAAGTCACCACAAGAGAGCAGGAGGGAGGGGAGAGGAAGCATACAAGAGCAAGGGAGCAGGAGAGTGCACAACTAAGTCACCACAAGAGAGCAGGAGGGAAAGGGAAAGGAAGCATACAAGAGCGAGGGAGCAGGAGAGTGCACAACCAAGTCACCACAAGAGAGCAGGAGGGAGGGGGGAGAGGAAGCATACAAGAGCGAGGGAGCAGGAGAGTGCACAACCAAGTCACCACAAGAGAGCAGGAGGGAGGGGGAGAGGAAGCATACAAGAGCAAGGGAGCAGGAGAGTGCACAACCAAGTCACCACAAGAGAGCAGAAGGGAAAGGGAAAGGAAGCATACAAGAGCAAGGGAGGAGGTGAGCAACAGAGTCAGCACATAATACAGAATGCAAGTGCAGGGGGGGTGGGGGAGTGCATGTGAGAGCAAGGGGGAGGAGAGGGAGCAAAAAGGGCAAGAGCGCAAGCAAGAGCAAAGGGGGGGGGGGGCACAGGCAAAAGGGGAGGACACAAGAGCAACAGGGAGGAGAGAGTGTGAAAGAGCAAAGGGGGAAGAGGAGACATAAGCAAGCAGAGTAGGAAACTTCACAATAAAACACGTGGTGAGGGGGAAAGACTGACAGGCTGAGGCCAGGGGAGAGTGTGCAAGGGGTTAACGTGATACAGGCCACCACTCAACATGAAAAGGGGGTTGAAGACCCCATAAGCTATGAGAAACCACAGTGCACCCCCTGACCTATGACCTCCAGTGATGCCCCAGTGATGTGTTTGGGGACCCCTGTGACTACTCATTGCTTGTATAGTCCTAGTGTCTCCACAACCAGGCGACGTTACCAGAATCCGCTGCCTTCTTTTTCGCGCCCCCCTGTACCCTCAGGGCTTTCATCCTCGCTGTCGGAGCTGATGCTGATGACATCCCCTGAGAAGCTGCTGGAAGCCTCGTCTGTCAGGTAGTAGAAGCAGCCGCGGGGGGAGTAGACACTGCTATCCTCCAGGGAGGAGCTCACAAAGCTCTGCCCTCAGAGGCGGTACAGGTGGAGGAGGAGCCAGGGACCTCCCCCGAGGACTCTGAGGACACAGTAGAAGCGCTGGAGTCCTGAGTGGAGGGGTCCGTGGATGGGCTGGAGGTGGTGGGCGGGGAAAGGTCTCCGTCACTTATGCGGATTTGGAGATACTCTGCTCCAAAATGTCCAATTCTTCCACAGACTCGGGGCAAGACTCAGAAATGGAGGCAACGCTCTGCTGGAGGTCGGGGAAGGACAAGGGGATGGAGGCGACGCTCTGCTGGAGGGTCAGGGCTGGGGTTCACATCCGCTCGTATCATCTCTATAGATCCATCTGGGATGTAGGTAGCCAAGGGTTAATTAGCCAAGATGGCGCCAGGATCCAGTGACCAATACAGTAGTCAATAGCCTCACAAGAGGAGCGACCCAGAAATGGACCCAAAAAACCTGAACTACTTACCCGATGCCAGTCGCCCCTCCTCCTGCCGGGCTGGAGAAGGTGCCCGCCTCCGACCCCAGGGACAGGTTGGTGACTTCATCCTGCAGGTGGCAGCACATGGTTAGCGCAGAGCGGGAGACGTGGTCACATGATGATGACATCACTCACCAGAAGTCGGGAGACCAGAGACTCGTCTTCATCTGCTTTTACCGGGCTTGACCTGCGCTGGATGGCGTGACCCCGGCGGATCAGCTCCAGACCCACGTCCAACATCTGATTACAGACAAGAGGGTGATAACCTGCTCCACACTGTGCTCCACTCACTATTCTGCTGTTATCACCATATCTTATACTCCAGTCACAGTCAGAGCTCCACTCACTATTCTTCTGTTATCACCATTTCTTATACTCCAGTCACAGTCAGAGCTGCAGGCACTATTCTACTGTTATCACCATATCTTATACTCCAGTCACAGTCAGAGCTGCAGGCATTATTCTGCTGTTAGAATCATTTCTTATACTCCAGTCACAGTCAGAGCTGCAGGCATTATTCTGCTGTTAAAATAATTTCTTATACTCCAGTCACAGTCAGAGCTGCAGGCACTATTCTACTGTTATCACCATATCTTATACTCCAGTCACAGTCAGAGCTGAAGTCACATTGAAGCAGTTTCACCCAATGTACTGTGCTTGCAGCTCTAGATGTGACTGTAGCTATAGGGTGGACTCACCGGGTCACTTGCGGGGTCGTACAGTTGTATCTCGAAGCAGCAGGACACCCCGGGGGAGGGGAAACTGGAGATTTTAGCGAGTAGCGGCTTCCACTCGGCGCAGTAGGACAAGGTGTCGAAGACGTCCAGAGCCTGATCCGACCAGGTCCCTCCTGCCGGGAGAAGACGTACAATCAAGAGGAGCACATCCACAGCAGCCGGGAGGTGGCCGTGCGGTCCCTGTGATGACCCTCACCTCGGGGGGCCACACCGGAGAGGCGGCACTCTATGGCCTGGAATGGGAGGCTCAGGAAGTCGCTTCTGTAAAAGGATAAGTCTGAGGTTACACAATAGGACGGTGGCAGAGGAGGTAGGAGCAGTGGGGAAGGAGGAGGAGGTGGCAGAGCGGAAGGAGGAGGAGGTGGCAGAGCGGAAGGAGGAGGAGGTGGCAGAGCGGAAGGAGGAGGAGGTGGCAGAGCGGAAGGAGGAGGAGGTGGCAGAGCGGAAGGAGGAGGAGGTGGCAGAGCGGAAGGAGGAGGAGGTGGCAGAGCGGAAGGAGGAGGAGGTGGCAGAGCGGAAGGAGGAGGAGGTGGCAGAGCGGAGGAAGAGGAGGTGGCAGAGCGGAGGAAGAGGAGGTGCAGCGGAGGGCGGTGCAGCAGAGGAAGAGGAGAACAGTGCAGCAGGGGAGGAGGTGGTGGCAAAGGAAGAGGAGGAGGGCGCAGTGGGGAAGGAGGTGGTGGCAGCAGAGGAAGAGGAGGGCGGCGCAGCAGAGGAGGAGGTGGTGGCAGAGGAGGAAGAGGAGGGCGGTGCAGCAGGGAAGGAGGTGGTGGCAGAGGAAGAGGAGGAGGGCGGCACAGCAGAGGACGGTGCAGCAGGGGAGGAGGTGCTGGCAGAGGAAGAGGAGGAGGGCGGCACAGCAGAGGACGGTGCAGCAGGGGAGGAGGTGGTGGCAGAGGAAGAGGAGGAGGGCGGCGCAGCGGAGGAGGAGGTGGTGGCAGAGGAGGACGGTGCAGCAGGGAAGGAGGCAGAGGAGAGCAGTGCAGCGAGAAAGGAGGTGGTGGGGGAGGAGGCAGTAGCAGAGGAGGAGAGTGCAGCAGGGGAGGAGAGGAGTCTGCAGTTACACACGAGGCAGAGGACAGGGGATGTGTCTCACCGCAGAGGGAAAAGCTTCTCCCGACCTGTGGTCCAGTTATCACCATAGTCCACGTAGTACAGATCCACGTTCCCGTTCTTCAGGAAGCCCAAGACCTCCGCCCGGTACCATAACTTATCGTCATGGAAGGGGGCAGCCACAATGTCACCCACCTGGATCTCCGCCACAGATTCCTGACCAAAGAAGGGGAAGGGCACCAAGAGAGGGACATAAGTAAAAGAAAGGGGCATCGAGGCTGTGACATCAGGGGGGGGGGGGGGGGGGGGGGGAAGAGCTATGAGGGGGAGGGGCCGATTGCTCAGAGGGGCAGAGCTGTGAGGGGTCTGATTGGTTGGGGGGCAGAGCTGTGAAGGGGAGCGGTCTGATTGCTCGGGGGAGGGGGTCTGATTGGTTAGAGGACAGAGCTGTGAGGGGTCTGATTGGTTGGGGGGCAGAGCTGTGAGGGATCTGATTGGTTGGGGGGCAGAGCTGTGAAGGGGAGCGGTCTGATTGGTCGGGGGGCAGAGCTGTGAAGGGGAGGGGTGTGATTGCTCGGGGGCAGAGCTGTGAGGGGGAGGGGTGTGACTGCTTGGGGGCAGAGCTGTGAGGGGGAGGGGTGTGACTGCTCGGGGGCAGAGCTGTGAGGGGGGGTGTGACTGCTTGGGGGCAGAGCTGTGAGGGGGAGCTCACCCTCTTCTGCCGCTGGTAGTGGTCACTCATCTCTATGGTCAGTTTGTCCAGCTGTGAGGAGCGGGATCCCAGGATCTGTATCCAGAAGTGATCCGGGTTCTCCACAGCCGACACATAGACGTCCACATACTCATCTGCGCGGAAACTGAAGTCCGGGCTCGGGACTGGAGGACAAAGGACATGAGGCTTGTAACAATACATGAGCCCGATCCCTTAACCAATCAGAAGTGCTGACAGCGGGTTACCCTCAAACTTGTAGACGTTGTGCACTGTGTCGGCCATGTTTTCCTGGCCTGGGGAGTCGCCCTTAGAGGGTCTGTCCTCTGCGGGGGTCTGGGGCTGCCGGTCCTCATTCTCCGGGGGGCGCGGTTTCTTCACAGCGATGATTTCTTTCCTGCGGGAGCGGAAGGTGGAGCACTCTGTGGCTCTGCGCTGGACGGCGGCCTCCTCCTCTGAGGCCTTCAGTAGGAGGGTCTATGGGGGGGGGCACAATGATGGGGGTTATGATGGGGTGACAGATTTACTACTCCCCTCAGCCTCTCAGGCGCCCCACACCTTGGCGGCCTCCACCTGCCCCTGGGTCCCGGTGATGGTGATGCGCCGTGTTGGCGCGGTCTGACTGCTCTCTGTCCTCCGTCCACAGTCTATTGTGGCTCCAGAGCTTCTGGCGATCTCCCGGATCCGCTCCCCGCCATGTCCTGCAGCCAACAGACAAGACAATCCAGAGCCTCCTGGTTCATGGACAGAGCGTCCGGCCTTCAGTATAGACTGACACATACCCATGACGCGTCCGATGGACCTGGACGGGAGGTGAAGCTCCGCCCTGAGCGCGGCTCCATCCTGCAGGACGCCATGCAGGAGCCGCTGGCTTTGGCACACTTGTTCGGGGGTCCCTTTATAATCAGCTCACGGTCCCCTCCGCCGTCTGGGGTCACCTGGATGTGGGCGTGGCATTGAGCCATCACCTGTGGAAGCGGAACACGTTACCATGGTGATAGCTGGCGACTGCACGCCTCTGACCGCCACGACTTACCGGCTCGGTGATGATGAGATGAGCGGCGTCCCGGGGGATGGTCATCCGCAGCTCGTCCTCTCCATGCCGGGGGGCTGGGGAGACAGACAGGTGATAACTCGGCGCGTATACGCAGGTGTAGTCGTAGTCAGGATGTCCCTCACCTGTCCGGTAGCGGGAGTAACACACGTACAGCATCGCCACTCCTGCAGACACCCCAATGGTCACAGCCACCGCCTTCTGTCCGGTGCTGAGGCTGCTCCAGCGCTCCATGGTCCTAGGGATACAAAAACCACAGCCGTTACCCATAGCAACCGACCACAGCGGCCTGCAGACGCCATCCTCCATCCCCGGAGCACTCACCTCCCGGTAAGCGGCAGCTCGGGGCTCCCGTATTTATCTCCTCCCCCCCCCGCCAGAGCTGGGACCTCCTCGTACCGCTGCTCCGGGCTCGTGTGTGTGAGGCGCGCAAACTTCCGGGTGTAGAAAGATGGCGGCGGAGCATGCGCAGTCTCAGTGCGCCCTGAGTTGTGTAAAGCCAGGGATATCGCAGAGCAGCCTCAACCTGAGGGGTGAGACAAGTACCGAGACATTCTGTACAACAACCCCCATCCTCTCCCTGCTCTGTGTCCTCCCCCCCATCCTCTCCCTGCTGTGTCCTCCCCCCCATCCTCTCCCTGCTGTGTCCTCCCCCCCTCTCCCTGCTGTGTCCTCCCCCCCTCTCCCTGCTGTGTCCTCCCCCCCTCTCCCTGCTGTGTCCTCCCCCCCTCTCCCTGCTGTGTCCTCCCCCCCTCTCCCTGCTGTGTCCTCCCCCCCCCATCCTCTCCCTGCTGTGTCCTCCCCCTGCTGTGTCCTCCCCCCATCCTCTCCCTGCTGTGTCCTGCCCCCCCCCATCCTCTCCCTGCTGTGTCCTGCCCCCCCCATCCTCTCCCTGCTGTGTCCTGCCCCCCCCATCCTCTCCCTGCTGTGTCCTGCCCCCCCCATCCTCTCCCTGCTGTGTCCTGCCCCCCCATCCTCTCCCTGCTGTGTCCTGCCCCCCCATCCTCTCCCTGCTGTGTCCTGCCCCCCCCATCCTCTCCCTGCTGTGTCCTCCCCCCATCCTCCCCCATCCTCTCCCTGCTGTGTCCTCCCCCCATCCTCTCCCTGCTGTGTCCTCCCCCCCATCCTCTCCCTGCTGTGTCCTCCCCCCCCATCCTCTCCCTGCTGTGTCCTCCCCCCCCCATCCTCTCCCTGCTGTGTCCTCCCCCCCCATCCTCTCCCTGCTGTGTCCTCCCCCCCCCATCCTCTCCCTGCTGTGTCCTCCCCCCCCCCATCCTCTCCCTGCTGTGTCCTCCCCCCCATCCTCTCCCTGCTGTGTCCTCCCCCCCATCCTCTCCCTGCTGTGTCCTCCCCCCCATCCTCTCCCTGCTGTGTCCTCCCCCCCATCCTCTCCCTGCTGTGTCCTCCCCCCATCCTCTCCCTGCTGTGTCCTCCCCCCATCCTCTCCCTGCTGTGTCCTCCCCCCATCCTCTCCCTGCTGTGTCCTCCCCCCATCCTCTCCCTGCTGTGTCCCCCCCCCATCCTCTCCCTGCTGTGTCCTCCCCCCATCCTCTCCCTGCTGTGTCCTCCCCCCATCCTCTCCCTGCTGTGTCCTCCCCCCCATCCTCTCCCTGCTGTGTCCTCCCCCCATCCTCTCCCTGCTGTGTCCTCCCCCCCCATCCTCTCCCTGCTGTGTCCTCCCCCCCCATCCTCTCCCTGCTGTGTCCTCCCCCCCCATCCTCTCCCTGCTGTGTCCTCCCCCCCATCCTCTCCCTGCTGTGTCCTCCCCCCCATCCTCTCCCTGCTGTGTCCTCCCCCCCATCCTCTCCCTGCTGTGTCCCCCCCCCATCCTCTCCCTGCTGTGTCCCCCCCCATCCTCTCCCTGCTGTGTCCTCCCCCCATCCTCTCCCTGCTGTGTCCTCCCCCCATCCTCTCCCTGCTGTGTCCTCCCCCCATCCTCTCCCTGCTGTGTCCTCCCCCCCCATCCTCTCCCTGCTGTGTCCTCCCCCCCATTCTCTCCCTGCTGTGTCCTCCCCCCATCCTCTCCCTGCTGTGTCCTCCCCCCATCCTCTCCCTGCTGTGTCCTCCCCCCATCCTCTCCCTGCTGTGTCCTCCCCCCATCCTCTCCCTGCTGTGTCCTCCCCCCATCCTCTCCCTGCTGTGTCCTCCCCCCCCATCCTCTCCCTGCTGTGTCCTGCCCCCCCCATCCTCTCCCTGCTGTGTCCTGCCCCCCCCATCCTCTCCCTGCTGTGTCCCCCCCCCCATCCTCTCCCTGCTGTGTCCTCCCCCCCCATCCTCTCCCTGCTGTGTCCCCCCCCATCCTCTCCCTGCTGTGTCCCCCCCCATCCTCTCCCTGCTGTGTCCCCCCCCATCCTCTCCCTGCTGTGTCCCCCCCCCATCCTCTCCCTGCTGTGTCCCCCCCCATCCTCTCCCTGCTGTGTCCTCCCCCCCATCCTCTCCCTGCTGTGTCCTCCCCCCCATCCTCTCCCTGCTGTGTCCTCCCCCCATCCTCTCCCTGCTGTGTCCTCCCCCCATCCTCTCCCTGCTGTGTCCTCCCCCCATCCTCTCCCTGCTGTGTCCTCCCCCCCATCCTCTCCCTGCTGTGTCCTCCCCCCCATCCTCTCCCTGCTGTGTCCTCCCCCCATCCTCTCCCTGCTGTGTCCTCCCCCCATCCTCTCCCTGCTGTGTCCTCCCCCCCCATCCTCTCCCTGCTGTGTCCTCCCCCCCCATCCTCTCCCTGCTGTGTCCCCCCCCATCCTCTCCCTGCTGTGTCCCCCCCCATCCTCTCCCTGCTGTGTCCTCCCCCCATCCTCTCCCTGCTGTGTCCTCCCCCCATCCTCTCCCTGCTGTGTCCTCCCCCCATCCTCTCCCTGCTGTGTCCTCCCCCCATCCTCTCCCTGCTGTGTCCTCCCCCCATCCTCTCCCTGCTGTGTCCTGCCCCCCCCATCCTCTCCCTGCTGTGTCCTCCCCCATCCTCTCCCTGCTGTGTCCTCCCCCCATCCTCTCCCTGCTGTGTCCTCCCCCCCATCCTCTCCCTGCTGTGTCCTCCCCCCCATCCTCTCCCTGCTGTGTCCTCCCCCCATCCTCTCCCTGCTGTGTCCTCCCCCCCATCCTCTCCCTGCTGTGTCCTCCCCCCCATCCTCTCCCTGCTGTGTCCTCCCCCCATCCTCTCCCTGCTGTGTCCTCCCCCCATCCTCTCCCTGCTGTGTCCTCCCCCCATCCTCTCCCTGCTGTGTCCTCCCCCCCCATCCTCTCCCTGCTGTGTCCTCCCCCCATCCTCTCCCTGCTGTGTCCTCCCCCCCATCCTCTCCCTGCTGTGTCCTCCCCCCATCCTCTCCCTGCTGTGTCCTCCCCCCCATCCTCTCCCTGCTGTGTCCTCCCCCCATCCTCTCCCTGCTGTGTCCTCCCCCCATCCTCTCCCTGCTGTGTCCTCCCCCCATCCTCTCCCTGCTGTGTCCTCCCCCCATCCTCTCCCTGCTGTGTCCTCCCCCCCATCCTCTCCCTGCTGTGTCCCCCCCCCCATCCTCTCCCTGCTGTGTCCTCCCCCCATCCTCTCCCTGCTGTGTCCTCCCCCCCATCCTCTCCCTGCTGTGTCCTCCCCCCATCCTCTCCCTGCTGTGTCCTCCCCCCATCCTCTCCCTGCTGTGTCCTCCCCCCCCATCCTCTCCCTGCTGTGTCCTCCCCCCATCCTCTCCCTGCTGTGTCCTCCCCCCCATCCTCTCCCTGCTGTGTCCTCCCCCCCATCCTCTCCCTGCTGTGTCCTCCCCCCCATCCTCTCCCTGCTGTGTCCTCCCCCCATCCTCTCCCTGCTGTGTCCTCCCCCCATCCTCTCCCTGCTGTGTCCTCCCCCCATCCTCTCCCTGCTGTGTCCTCCCCCCCATCCTCTCCCTGCTGTGTCCCCCCCCCATCCTCTCCCTGCTGTGTCCCCCCCCCATCCTCTCCCTGCTGTGTCCCCCCCCATCCTCTCCCTGCTGTGTCCTCCCCCCCATCCTCTCCCTGCTGTGTCCTCCCCCCCCATCCTCTCCCTGCTGTGTCCTCCCCCCCCCATCCTCTCCCTGCTGTGTCCTGCCCCCATCCTCTCCCTGCTGTGTCCCCCCCCATCCTCTCCCTGCTGTATCCTCCCCCCCCATCCTCTCCCTGCTGTGTCCTCCCCCCCATCCTCTCCCTGCTGTGTCCTCCCCCCATCCTCTCCCTGCTGTGTCCTCCCCCATCCTCTCCCTGCTGTGTCCTCCCCCCCCCATCCTCTCCCTGCTGTGTCCTCCCCCCATCCTCTCCCTGCTGTGTCCTCCCCCCATCCTCTCCCTGCTGTGTCCTCCCCCCCATCCTCTCCCTGCTGTGTCCTCCCCCCCCATCCTCTCCCTGCTGTGTCCTCCCCCCCCATCCTCTCCCTGCTGTGTCCCCCCCCCATCCTCTCCCTGCTGTGTCCTCCCCCCCCCCATCCTCTCCCTGCTGTGTCCTCCCCCCCCATCCTCTCCCTGCTGTGTCCTCCCCCCCCCCATCCTCTCCCTGCTGTGTCCTCCCCCCCCATCCTCTCCCTGCTGTGTCCCCCCCCCCATCCTCTCCCTGCTGTGTCCTCCCCCCCCATCCTCTCCCTGCTGTGTCCTCCCCCCCCATCCTCTCCCTGCTGTGTCCTCCCCCCCCATCCTCTCCCTGCTGTGTCCCCCCCCCATCCTCTCCCTGCTGTGTCCCCCCCCATCCTCTCCCTGCTGTGTCCCCCCCCCATCCTCTCCCTGCTGTGTCCCCCCCCCATCCTCTCCCTGCTGTGTCCTCCCCCCCCATCCTCTCCCTGCTGTGTCCTCCCCCCCATCCTCTCCCTGCTGTGTCCTCCCCCCCATCCTCTCCCTGCTGTGTCCTCCCCCCCCATCCTCTCCCTGCTGTGTCCCCCCCCATCCTCTCCCTGCTGTGTCCTCCCCCCCCATCCTCTCCCTGCTGTGTCCTCCCCCCCCATCCTCTCCCTGCTGTGTCCTCCCCCCCATCCTCTCCCTGCTGTGTCCTCCCCCCCCCATCCTCTCCCTGCTGTGTCCTGCCCCCATCCTCTCCCTGCTGTGTCCTCCCCCCATCCTCTCCCTGCTGTGTCCTCCCCCCCCCATCCTCTCCCTGCTGTGTCCTCCCCCCCCCATCCTCTCCCTGCTGTGTCCCCCCCCCCATCCTCTCCCTGCTGTGTCCCCCCCCCCATCCTCTCCCTGCTGTGTCCTCCCCCCCCCCCATCCTCTCCCTGCTGTGTCCTCCCCCCATCCTCTCCCTGCTGTGTCCTCCCCCCCATCCTCTCCCTGCTGTGTCCTCCCCCCATCCTCTCCCTGCTGTGTCCTCCCCCCATCCTCTCCCTGCTGTGTCCTCCCCCCATCCTCTCCCTGCTGTGTCCCTCTCCCTGCTGTGTCCTCCCCCCCCCATCCTCTCCCTGCTGTGTCCCCCCCCATCCTCTCCCTGCTGTGTCCTCCCCCCATCCTCTCCCTGCTGTGTCCTCCCCCCCCCCATCCTCTCCCTGCTGTGTCCCCCCCCATCCTCTCCCTGCTGTGTCCCCCCCCATCCTCTCCCTGCTGTGTCCTCCCCCCATCCTCTCCCTGCTGTGTCCTCCCCCCCATCCTCTCCCTGCTGTGTCCTCCCCCCATCCTCTCCCTGCTGTGTCCTCCCCCCATCCTCTCCCTGCTGTGTCCTCCCCCCATCCTGTCCCTGCTGTGTCCTCCCCCCATCCTGTCCCTGCTGTGTCCTCCCCCCATCCTGTCCCTGCTGTGTCCTCCCCCCATCCTCTCCCTGCTGTGTCCTCCCCCCATCCTCTCCCTGCTGTGTCCTCCCCCCATCCTCTCCCTGCTGTGTCCTCCCCCCCCATCCTCTCCCTGCTGTGTCCTCCCCCCCCCATCCTCTCCCTGCTGTGTCCTCCCCCCCATCCTCTCCCTGCTGTGTCCTCCCCCCCATCCTCTCCCTGCTGTGTCCTCCCCCCCATCCTCTCCCTGCTGTGTCCTCCCCCCCATCCTCTCCCTGCTGTGTCCTCCCCCCCATCCTCTCCCTGCTGTGTCCTCCCCCCCATCCTCTCCCTGCTGTGTCCCCCCCCCTCTCCCTGCTGTGTCCCCCCCCATCCTCTCCCTGCTGTGCCCCCCCCATCCTCTCCCTGCTGTGTCCTCCCCCCCCATCCTCTCCCTGCTGTGTCCCCCCCCCCATCCTCTCCCTGCTGTGTCCCCCCCCCCCATCCTCTCCCTGCTGTGTCCCCCCCCCCATCCTCTCCCTGCTGTGTCCTCCCCCCCCACATCCTCTCCCTGCTGTGTCCTCCCCCCCCACATCCTCTCCCTGCTGTGTCCTCCCCCCCCCATCCTCTCCCTGCTGTGTCCTCCCCCCCCATCCTCTCCCTGCTGTGCCCCCCCATCCTCTCCCTGCTGTGCCCCCCCATCCTCTCCCTGCTGTGCCCCCCCATCCTCTCCCTGCTGTGCCCCCCCATCCTCTCCCTGCTGTGCCCCCCCATCCTCTCCCTGCTGTGCCCCCCCATCCTCTCCCTGCTGTGCCCCCCCATCCTCTCCCTGCTGTGTACCCCCCCCCCCCAGTGGTGTGGAGTAGTATGTGACGTGTCTCTTGCAGTGACCTCTGGTGACCCCGGCATGGAGGGGCATCCTGCCAGCGCGGTGTGGAGTAGTATGTGACGTGTCTCTTGCAGTGACCTCTGGTGACCCCGGCATGGAGGGGCATCCTGCCGGCGCGGTGTGGAGTAGTATGTGACGTGTCTCTTGCAGTGACCTCTGGTGACCCCGGCATGGAGGGGCATCCTGCCGGCGCGGTGTGGAGTAGTATGTGACGTGTCTCTTGCAGTGACCTCTGGTGACCCCGGCATGGAGGGGCATCCTGCCAGCGCGGTGTGGAGTAGTATGTGACGTGTCTCTTGCAGTGACCTCTGGTGACCCTGGCATGGAGGGGCATCCTGCCAGCGCGGTGTGGAGTAGTATGTGACGTGTCTCTTGCAGTGACCTCTGGTGACCCCGGCATGGAGGGGCATCCTGCCGGCGCGGTGTGGAGTAGTATGTGACGTGTCTCTTGCAGTGACCTCTGGTGACCCCGGCATGGAGGGGCATCCTGCCGGCGCGGTGTGGAGTAGTATGTGACGTGTCTCTTGCAGTGACCTCTGGTGACCCCGGCATGGAGGGGCATCCTGCCAGCGCGGTGTGGAGTAGTATGTGACGTGTCTCTTGCAGTGACCTCTGGTGACCCTGGCATGGAGGGGCATCCTGCCAGCGCGGTGTGGAGTAGTATGTGACGTGTCTCTTGCAGTGACCTCTGGTGACCCCGGCATGGAGGGGCATCCTGCCGGCGCGGTGTGGAGTAGTATGTGACGTGTCTCTTGCAGTGACCTCTGGTGACCCCGGCATGGAGGGGCATCCTGCCGGCGCGGTGTGGAGTAGTATGTGACGTGTCTCTTGCAGTGACCTCTGGTGACCCCGGCATGGAGGGGCATCCTGCCGGCGCGGTGTGGAGTAGTATGTGACGTGTCTCTTGCAGTGACCTCTGGTGACCCCGGCATGGAGGGGCATCCTGCCAGCGCGGTGTGGAGTAGTATGTGACGTGTCTCTTGCAGTGACCTCTGGTGACCCCGGCATGGAGGGGCATCCTGCGGGCGTGGTGTGGAGTAGTATGTGACGTGTCTCTTGCAGTGACCTCTGGTGACCCCGGCATGGAGGGGCATCCTGCCAGCGTGGTGTGGAGTAGTATGTGACGTGTCTCTTGCAGTGACATCTGGTGTGGAGTAGTATGTGACGTGTCTCTTGCAGTGACCTCTGGTGACCCCGGCATGGAGGGGCATCCTGCCAGCGTGGTGTGGAGTAGTATGTGACGTGTCTCTTGCAGTGACATCTGGTGTGGAGTAGTATGTGACGTGTCTCTTGCAGTGACCTCTGGTGACCCCGGCATGGAGGGGCATCCTGCCAGCGTGGTGTGGAGTAGTATGTGATGTGTCTCTTGCAGTGACCTCTGGTGTGGAGTAGTATGTGACGTGTCTCTTGCAGTGACCTCTGGTGTGGAGTAGTATGTGACGTGTCTCTTGCAGTGACCTCTGGTGTGGAGTAGTATGTGACGTGTCTCTTGCAGTGACCTCTGGTGACCCCGGCATGGAGGGGCATCCTGCCAGCGCGGTGTGGAGTAGTATGTGACGTGTCTCTTGCAGTGACCTCTGGTGACCCCGGCATGGAGGGGCATCCTGCCAGCGCGGTGTGCAGTAGTATGTGACGTGTCTCTTGCAGTGACCTCTGGTGACCCCGGCATGGAGGGGCATCCTGCCAGCGTGGTGTGGAGTAGTATGTGATGTGTCTCTTGCAGTGACCTCTGGTGTGGAGTAGTATGTGACGTGTCTCTTGCAGTGACCTCTGGTGTGGAGTAGTATGTGACGTGTCTCTTGCAGTGACCTCTGGTGTGGAGTAGTATGTGACGTGTCTCTTGCAGTGACCTCTGGTGTGGAGTAGTATGTGACGTGTCTCTTGCAGTGACCTCTGGTGACCCCGGCATGGAGGGGCATCCTGCCAGCGTGGTGTGGAGTAGTATGTGACGTGTCTCTTGCAGTGACCTCTGGTGACCCCGGCATGGAGGGGCATCCTGCCGGCGCGGTGTGGAGTAGTATGTGACGTGTCTCTTGCAGTGACCTCTGGTGAGCCCGACATGGAGGGGCATCCTGCCGGCGCGGTGTGGAGTAGTATGTGACGTGTCTCTTGCAGTGACCTCTGGTGACCCCGGCATGGAGGGGCATCCTGCCGGCGCGGTGTGGAGTAGTATGTGACGTGTCTCTTGCAGTGACCTCTGGTGACCCCGGCATGGAGGGGCATCCTGCCGGCGCGGTGTGGAGTAGTATGTGACGTGTCTCTTGCAGTGACCTCTGGTGACCCCGGCATGGAGGGGCATCCTGCCGGCGCGGTGTGGAGTAGTATGTGACGTGTCTCTTGCAGTGACCTCTGGTGACCCCGGCATGGAGGGGCATCCTGCCGGCGCGGTGTGGAGTAGTATGTGACGTGTCTCTTGCAGTGACCTCTGGTGTGGAGTAGTATGTGACGTGTCTCTTGCAGTGACCTCTGGTGACCCCGGCATGGAGGGGCATCCTGCTAGCGTGGTGTGGAGCCCGGCCCTGGAGGACTCGTCCCTGTCGTTGGCGGGGCTGGAGGTGAAGTTGGGATCTCTGGTGACCCTGCTCCTGCTGACCCTCCTCAGCGGCCTGAGCCCACTCTTCCTCTTCAGACGCCAGGCCCCTGCGGACATCTTGGGTAAGAGGCGGGGCTGTATTTTGTGGCGCTGTGGGCGGAGTCTCTGTGTAATGCCCGTGTCCTGCTTGCAGGGGGTCGGCGTCTCATCAGCTGTTTTTCGGGAGGAGTCTTCCTGGCCACCTGCCTCCTGGACCTGCTGCCGGACTACCTGGCCGGGATGAACGACGCTCTGCTGAGGCTGAACATCGCTGTGAGTATGGCCGCACACGTGGCGCTGTGCCCGCTGCCCGCTCTCATGGTTTAACCCCTCGCTCTCTGCCCGCAGCTGCAGTTCCCGCTGCAGGAGTTTGTCCTGTCCATGGGCTTCTTCCTGGTGCTGGTCTTGGAGCAGATCGTGCTGAGCTATAAGGAGCAGCCGGGGTGGTCGGAGGAGACGCACTCGCTGCTGAGCGCTGACTCCAGGGTCCCGGACCACCCGCACGTCCACGTGGATGTGAACGCTCACTCTGCGGTCCGGGCCGTGGTTCTGGTCCTGTCGCTGTCCCTGCACTCGGTCCTGGAGGGTCTGGCGGTTGGGCTCCTGCAGGAGAGCGGGAAGGTTCTGGAGACCTGCCTGGCGCTGCTCATACACAAGTGCATCATCTCCTTCAGCCTGACCCTAAAGCTGGCGCAGGGTCGGCTCCGCCCCCGGGTCATCCTCTCCTGCCTCCTGCTCTTCTCCTTCATGACCCCCCTGGGCATCGGGCTGGGCATCGTGCTGACAGAGAACGCGGACCCCATGCAGCAGCTGATCCGCAGCGTCCTGGAGGGCATGGCCACCGGCACCTTCCTGTACATCACCTTCCTGGAGATCCTGCCCCACGAGCTGAGCGCCAGCGAGCAGCGCATCGCCAAGGTCATCGCCATTCTGTGCGGCTTCTCCGTCATCACCGCCATCTTATTCATCAAGATCTGAGGGTCAGAGGTACCTACCTGTAAAGGAAACTCCAGCCACCACTGTTATACTAATGTAATACCGCCCCCTATGTACAGGTATATAACTGCACCAGCAGTAACTAATGTAATACCGCCTCCTATGTACCGGTATATAACTGCACCAGCAGTAACTAATAGCAGTACCGCCCCCTATGTACCGGTATATAACTGCACCAGCAGTAACTAATAGCAGTACCGCCCCCTATGTACCGGTATATAACTACACCAGCAGTAACTAATAACAGTACCGCCCCCTATGTACAGGTATATAACTGCACCAGCAGTAACTAATAGCAGTACCGCCCCCTATGTACCAGTATATAACTACACCAGCAGTAACGAATGTAATACCGCCCCCTATGTACCGGTATATAACTACACCAGCAGTAACTAATAGCAGTACCGCCCCCTATGTACCAGTATATAACTACACCAGCAGTAACTAATGTAATACCGCCCCCTATGTACCGGTATATAACTACACCAGCAGTAACTAATGTAATACCGCCCCCTATGTACCGGTATATAACTACACCAGCAGTAACTAATGCAATACCGCCCCCTATGTACCAGTATATAACTACACCAGCAGTAACTAATGTAATACCGCCCCCTATGTACCAGTATATAACTACACCAGCAGTAACTAATGTAATACCGCCCCCTATGTACCAGTATATAACTACACCAGCAGTAACTAATAGCAGTACCGCCTACTATGTACCGGTATATAACTACACCAGCAGTAACTAATGTAATACTGCCCCCTATGTACCGGTATATAACTGCACCAGCAGTAACTAATGTAATACCGCCCCCTATGTACCAGTATATAACTACACCAGCAGTAACTAATGTAATACCGCCCCCTATGTACCAGTATATAACTACACCAGCAGTAACGAATGTAATACCGCCCCCTATGTACCGGTATATAACTACACCAGCAGTAACTAATAGCAGTACCGCCCCCTATGTACCAGTATATAACTACACCAGCAGTAACTAATGTAATACCGCCCCCTATGTACCGGTATATAACTACACCAGCAGTAACTAATGTAATACCGCCCCCTATGTACCGGTATATAACTACACCAGCAGTAACTAATGCAATACCGCCCCCTATGTACCAGTATATAACTACACCAGCAGTAACTAATGTAATACCGCCCCCTATGTACCAGTATATAACTACACCAGCAGTAACTAATGTAATACCGCCCCCTATGTACCAGTATATAACTACACCAGCAGTAACTAATAGCAGTACCGCCTACTATGTACCGGTATATAACTACACCAGCAGTAACTAATGTAATACTGCCCCCTATGTACCGGTATATAACTGCACCAGCAGTAACTAATGTAATACCGCCCCCTATGTACCAGTATATATCTACACCAGCAGTAACTAATGTAATACCGCCCCCTATGTACCAGTATATAACTACACCAGCAGTAACTAATGTAATACCGCCCCCTATGTACCAGTATATAACTACACCAGCAGTAACTAATGTAATACCGCCTCCTATGTACCAGTATATAACTACACCAGGAGTAACTAATGTAATACCGCCCCCTATGTACCAGTATATAACTACACCAGCAGTAACTAATGTAATACCGCCCCCTATGTACCAGTATATAACTACACCAGCAGTAACTAATGTAATACCGCCCCCTATGTACCGGTATATAACTGCACCAGCAGTAACTAATAGCAGTACCGCCCCCTATGTAGCAGTATATAACTACACCAGCAGTAACTAATAGCAGTACCGCCTACTATGTACTGGTATATAACTACACCAGCAGTAACTAATGTAATACCGCCCCCTGTGTACCGGTATATAACTACACCAGCAGTAACTAATGTAATACCGCCCCCTGTGTACCAGTATATAACTGCACCAGCAGTAACTAATGTAATACCGCCCCCTATGTACCGGTATATAACTGCACCAGCAGTAACTAATAGCAGTACCGCCCCCTATGTACCGGTATATAACTGCACCAGCAGTAACTAATGTAATACCGCCCCCTATGTACCAGTATATAACTGCACCAGCAGTAACTAATGTAATACCGCCCCCTATGTACCAGTATATAACTACACCAGCAGTAACTAATAGCAGTACCGCCCCCTATGTACCGGTATATAACTGCACCAGCAGTAACTAATAGCAGTACCGCCCCCTATGTAGCAGTATATAACTACACCAGCAGTAACTAATAGCAGTACCGCCCCCTATGTACCAGTATATAACTGCACCAGCAGTAACTAATGTAATACCGCCCCCTATGTACCGGTATATAACTACACCAGCAGTAACTAATGTAATACCGCCCCCTATGTACCGGTATATAACTACACCAGCAGTAACTAATAGCAGTACCGCCCCCTATGTACCGGTATATAACTGCACCAGCAGTAACTAATGTAATACCGCCCCCTATGTACCGGTATATAACTACACCAGCAGTAACTAATGTAATACCGCCCCCTATGTACCAGTATATAACTACACCAGCAGTAACTAATGTAATACCGCCTCCTATGTACCAGTATATAACTACACCAGCAGTAACTAATGTAATACCGCCCCCTATGTACCAGTATATAACTACACCAGCAGTAACTAATGTAATACCGCCCCCTATGTACCAGTATATAACTACACCAGCAGTAACTAATGTAATACCGCCCCCTACGTACCAGTATATAACTGCACCAGTAGTAACTAATAGCAGTACTGCCCCCTATGTACCAGTATATAACTACACCAGCAGTAACTAATAGCAGTACCGCCCCCTATGTAGCAGTATATAACTACACCAGCAGTAACTAATAGCAGTACCGCCCCCTATGTACCGGTATATAACTGCACCAGCAGTAACTAATGTAATACCGCCCCCTATGTACCGGTATATAACTACACCAGCAGTAACTAATAGCAGTACCGCCCCCTATGTACCGGTATATAACTGCACCAGCAGTAACTAATAGCAGTACCGCCCCCTACGTACCAGTATATAACTGCACCAGCAGTAACTAATAGCAGTACTGCCCCCTATGTACCAGTATATAACTACACCAGCAGTAACTAATAGCAGTACCGCCCCCTATGTAGCAGTATATAACTACACCAGCAGTAACTAATAGCAGTACCGCCCCCTATGTACCGGTATATAACTGCACCAGCAGTAACTAATGTAATACCGCCCCCTATGTACCGGTATATAACTACACCAGCAGTAACTAATAGCAGTACCGCCCCCTATGTACCGGTATATAACTGCACCAGCAGTAACTAATAGCAGTACCGCCCCCTATGTACCAGTATATAACTACACCAACAGTAACTAATAGCAGTATTGCCATGGTTACGTTCCTCTTAGGCTGGAGTTTCCTTTTTAAAGTTCAACATTGAAGATTTGTAAGAGTTTTATCTTCGTTTTTGCGTTTTCTAACATAAAGCGTCAGCAATCCTCTCCCATACGTGCAGCGCCCCCTCTGGTATGAGAAGCGCATGTCCCCAGGGGTCGCCACCCGGTGGTCATTTCATACTGGAGAACTCTGCATAGTCTTACCTGTTCCTCATGCTCTGAAAGAAAGTTTTGCACAAAAAATGCTCAGAAAATGGGAAAACTTACCTGCAGACTGCTTGGACCTTCCTGCGGTCACCATGGCGACTGTCCTGCAGTGGGTCTGTCCTGCTGATGGTTTGCTTTCTGTCACAGTAGTGCTATGGACCTGCTGCTAGGCTCCGCCTCCATCTGTACGGTGTAAGGCTCCGCCTCCATCTGTACGGTGTAAAGCTCCGCCTTCATCTGTACGGTGTAAAGCTCCGCCTTCATCTGTACGGTGTAAAGCTCCGCCTTCATCTGTACGGTGTAAAGCTCCGCCTTCATCTGTATGGTGTAAAGCTCCGCCTTCTTGCCTCAGCACCGCCCCCTTGTCCAGCACACGATTCACTTCACCTTGGTCCCGGAGTCGCCCGTCGCCCACTATGTGCCTCCAAACTCAAGGGCCCGATGGATGTAGATCCAGGGCCCGCTCGCCTCGTGCACCACAGCTCACGCCGGTGCCACAAAGTCGCTATATTTGATATTTTTCTGTGATTTTTCTAGTGATTTGTACATGAAGTCGCGTTTCTACTGGAGATTTGTTACGCCTCAGCCTGACTGAATGTTGTATCCGAGCCGTGAGAGTGAGATACAGCAATAAATATCTAATATTTACACTATTCTCTGTGCGTCAGGTTATTGTTCCTGGGGAAGAATTAGGAGGTTGCACCACAGTCTTTATGAGATGAATTTGTACTGGGGAAGGATTAGGAGGTTGCACCCGCTGCCCTTAGTAATTCCTCCTCCTGAATTATTTGTGGGGAAGGATTAGGAGGTTGCTCCGTATACTGTATGAGGTAGTGATGGGAAGTCCGGCTCTTCTTAGCGAGCCATTAGGCTCATTAGGCTCCACTTACTAAGACGAGCCGGCTCCTGAACGGCTCCCTATTAAACATATGATAGGGAGCCACAGGCCAGTGGGTCGCCCCACTCCACTTTTAACCAGATTATATGGGGTTAAAGGGGGCGTGATGAGCTGATTAGGGGCGGGGTTAAGTGAGCCAGCTCATTTGCGAACGACACAGACTAGTACGATTCGTCATGCACACGTCTAGATATTTGGGCCTTGTGTAGCCACAAACACGGGACCTGGAGTGTGGACCTATAGACTATAATGTAAAATATGGCTCCTTATATGAGTTGTGTATAATTCTCTGCGCGGTAAGGTGTCCGTATATACGGTCCTCACAATATAGAACATGTCCTCGTATTCAGATCTGGGCCTGTTCTGCCTCGTAGAAGTCTACAGGAACGTAAAATACACAGGTAGCAAACAGCACACACGAGTATTTACTGGGCCTGAGGTGAATTATTCCTGGGGAAGGATTAGGAGGTTGCACCATATCCTGTGTTAGGTAAATGATTCCGGGGGAAGGATTAGGAGATTGCACCCTTTATACTGTGTGAGGTGAATTATTGCTTGAGAAGGACCAGGAGGTTGCACCCTATATACTGTGTGAGGTGAATTATTGCTGGGGAAGGATTAGGAGGTTGCACCCTATACTGTGTGAGGTGAATTATTCCAGGGGAAGGACCAGGAGATTGCACCCTCTACTGTGTGAGGTGAATTATTGCTGGGGACGGATTTGGAGGTTGCACTCTATTTTGTGTGAGGTGAATTATTCCTGGGGAAGTTCCAGGAGGTTGCACGCTATGCTGTGTGAGGTGAATTAGTCCTGGGGAAGGATCAGGAGGTTGCACCCCATACTGTGTGAGGTGAATTATTGCTGGGGAAGGATTTGGAGGTTGCACCATATGGCATATACTGTGTGAGGTGAATTATTGCTGGGGAAGGATTAGGAGGTTGCACCCTATACTGTGTGAGGTGAATTATTCCAGGGGAAGGACCAGGAGATTGCACCCTCTACTGTGTGAGGTGAATTATTGCTGGGGACGGATTTGGAGGTTGCACTCTATTTTGTGTGAGGTGAATTATTCCTGGGGAAGTTCCAGGAGGTTGCACGCTATGCTGTGTGAGGTGAATTAGTCCTGGGGAAGGATCAGGAGGTTGCACCCCATACTGTGTGAGGTGAATTATTGCTGGGGAAGGATTTGGAGGTTGCACCATATGGCATATACTGTGTGAGGTGAATTATTGCTGGGGACGGATTTGGAGGTTGCACCCTATACTGTGTGAGGTGAATTATTCGTGGGGAAGGACCAGGAGATTGCACTCTATTTTGTGTGAGGTGAATTAGTCCTGGGGAAGTTCCAGGAGGTTGCACGCTATGCTGTGTGAGGTGATTTAGTCCTGGGGAAGGATTAGGAGGTTGCATCCTATACCGTGTAAGGTGAATCATTCCAGGGGAAGTACCAGTAGGTTGCACCCTATATACTGTGTGAGGTGAATTAGTCCTGGGGAAGTTCCAGGAGGTTGCACGCTATGCTGTGTGAGGTGATTTAGTCCTGGGGAAGGATTAGGAGGTTGCATCCTATACCGTGTAAGGTGAATCATTCCAGGGGAAGTACCAGTAGGTTGCACCCTTTATACTGTGTGAGGTGAATTAATCCTGGGGAAGGATTAGGAGGTTGCACCCTATATACTGTGTGAGGTGAATTAGTCATGGGGACGGATTAGGAAGTTGCACCCTCTACTGTGTGAGGTGAATTAGTCCTCGGGAAGGATTAGGAAGTTGCACCCTCTACTGTGTGAGGTGAATTAGTCCTGGGGAAGGATTAGGAAGTTGCACCCTATACTGTGTGAGGTGAATTATTCCTGAGGAAGAATTAGGTTGCACGCTGCTCAGAGATCACTGAGGAGATTGCATCCGTGAATGTTGAGGTGTGACTGGGCTGTAAAGGGTTACTGGAGCCGGTAACGCGGGGCACGCTGGGAGATGTAGTTGTAGCCCGGGTCACTTCTGTGGCAGTAGAAAGTCTGTGAACTTCACTTCCCGGCAGGCATTGCGCTCATCTCCGCCCACACCTCGCAGGGCTGACAGGGATTTGTAGTCCGATTCCGCTCCCTGAGCCGCCTGTAATACAGAGCTAGGGCGGAGCAAGACTACAACTCCCGGCATGCCTGGCTCCGCGGCTTCTCTGCCCCCTGCACCCCATCGGCGGCTGCGGAAGGGCTGGAAAAATGGCGGCTCCGGGGGCCATCGGGCCGGGCTCAGCCTCCAACCCGCGCAAGTTCAGTGAGAAGATCGCTCTGCAGCGCCAGAGGCAGGCGGAGGAGACGGCGGCCTTCGAGGAGGTCATGATGGATATCGGCTCCACCCGGGTACAGCCCCCGACATATCGCGATATCTGTGACCTGTCATTCTGTCATACATGCCACCGATCACCACTGCTGTCACACGGGTCACTGATCACCACTGCTGTCACACATGTCACTGATCACCACTGCTGTCACACGGGTCACACATGTCACTGATCACCACTGCTGTCACACGGGTCACACATGTCACTGATCACCACTGCTGTCACACGGGTCACACATGTCACTGATCACCACTGCTGTCACACGGGTCACTGATCACCACTGCTGTCACACGGGTCACACGGGTCACTGATCACCACTGCTGTCACACGGGTCACACATGTCACTGATCACCACTGCTGTCACACGGGTCACACGTGTCACTGATCACCACTGCTGTCACACGGGTCATACATGTCACTGATCACCACTGCTGTCACACGGGTCACTGATCACCACTGCTGTCACACGGGTCACTGATCACCACTGCTGTCACACGGGTCATACATGTCACTGATCACCACTGCTGTCACACGGGTCACACATGTCACTGATCATCACTGCTGTCACACGTGTCACTGATCATCACTGCTGTCACACGTGTCACTGATCACCACTGCTGTCACACGGGTCACTGATCACCACTGCTGTCACACGGGTCATACATGTCACTGATCACCACTGCTGTCACACGGGTCATACATGTCACTGATCACCACTGCTGTCACACGGGTCACTGATCACCACTGCTGTCACACGGGTCACACGTGTCACTGATCACCACTGCTGTCACACGGGTCACACATGTCACTGATCACCACTGCTGTCACACGTGTCAATGATCACCACTGCTGTCACACGGGTCACACGTGTCACTGATCACCACTGCTGTCACACGTGTCACACATGTCACTGATCACCACTGCTGTCACACGTGTCACTGATCACCACTGCTGTCACACGGGTCACACGTGTCACTGATCACCACTGCTGTCACACGGGTCACTGATCACCACTGCTGTCACACGGGTCACTGATCACCACTGCTGTCACACGGGTCACTGATCACCACTGCTGTCACACGGCTCACACATGTCACTGATCACCACTGCTGTCACACGTGTCACTGATCACCACTGCTGTCACACGGCTCACACATGTCACTGATCACCACTGCTGTCACACGGCTCACACATGTCACTGATCACCACTGCTGTCACACGGGTCACTGATCACCACTGCTGTCACACGGGTCACTGATCACCACTGCTGTCACACGGGTCATACATGTCACTGATCACCACTGCTGTCACAGGGGTCACTGATCACCACTGCTGTCACACGGGTCACACGTGTCACTGATCACCACTGCTGTCACACGTGTCACTGATCACCACTGCTGTCACACGTGTCACTGATCACCACTGCTGTCACACGGGTCACACGTGTCACTGATCACCACTGCTGTCACACGGGTCACACGTGTCACTGATCACCACTGCTGTCACACGGGTCACACGTGTCACTGATCACCACTGCTGTCACACGGGTCACACGTGTCACTGATCACCACTGCTGTCACACGGGTCACACGTGTCACTGATCACCACTGCTGTCACACGGGTCACACGTGTCACTGATCACCACTGCTGTCACACGGGTCACACGTGTCACTGATCACCACTGCTGTCACACGGGTCACACGTGTCACTGATCACCACGGCTGTCACACGGGTCACACGTGTCACTGATCACCACTGCTGTCACACGGGTCACACGTGTCACTGATCACCACTGCTGTCACACGGGTCACACGTGTCACTGATCACCACTGCTGTCACACGGGTCACACGTGTCACTGATCACCACGGCTGTCACACGGGTCACACGTGTCACTGATCACCACTGCTGTCACACGGGTCACACGTGTCTCTGATCACCACTGCTGTCACACGGGTCACACGTGTCACTGATCACCACTGCTGTCACACGTGTCACACGTGTCACTGATCACCACTGCTGTCACTCGGGTCATACATGTCACTGATCACCACTGCTGTCACACGGGTCACACGTGTCACTGATCACCACTGCTGTCACACGGGTCACTGATCACCACTGCTGTCACACGGGTCACTGATCACCACTGCTGTCACTCGGGTCATACGTGTCACTGATCACCACTGCTGTCACACGGGTCACACGTGTCACTGATCACCACTGCTGTCACACGGGTCACACGTGTCACTGATCACCACTGCTGTCACACGGGTCACACGTGTCACTGATCACCACTGCTGTCACACGGGTCACACGTGTCACTGATCACCACTGCTGTCACACGGGTCACACGTGTCACTGATCACCACTGCTGTCACACGGGTCACACGTGTCACTGATCACCACTGCTGTCACACGGGTCACACGTGTCACTGATCACCACTGCTGTCACACGGGTCACACGTGTCACTGATCACCACTGCTGTCACACGGGTCACACGTGTCACTGATCACCACTGCTGTCACACGGGTCACACGTGTCACTGATCACCACTGCTGTCACACGGGTCACACGTGTCACTGATCACCACTGCTGTCACACGGGTCACACGTGTCACTGATCACCACTGCTGTCACACGGGTCACACGTGTCACTGATCACCACTGCTGTCACACGGGTCACACGTGTCACTGATCACCACTGCTGTCACACGGGTCACACGTGTCACTGATCACCACTGCTGTCACACGGGTCACACGTGTCACTGATCACCACTGCTGTCACACGGGTCACACGTGTCACTGATCACCACTGCTGTCACACGGGTCACACGTGTCACTGATCACCACTGCTGTCACACGGGTCACACGTGTCACTGATCACCACTGCTGTCACACGGGTCACACGTGTCACTGATCACCACTGCTGTCACACGGGTCACACGTGTCACTGATCACCACTGCTGTCACACGGGTCACACGTGTCACTGATCACCACTGCTGTCACACGGGTCACACGTGTCACTGATCACCACTGCTGTCACACGGGTCACTGATCACCACTGCTGTCACACGGGTCACACGTGTCACTGATCACCACTGCTGTCACACGGGTCACACGTGTCACTGATCACCACTGCTGTCACACGGGTCACTGATCACCACTGCTGTCACACGGGTCACTGATCACCACTGCTGTCACACGGGTCACTGATCACCACTGCTGACACACGGGTCACACATGTCTCTGATCACCACTGCTGTCACACGGGTCACACATGTCATATGTATGTATCACGTGTGTTTTGACATGTGATGTTAATTCTTGTGTTTGTTCTCAGCTCCAGGTGCAGAAGCTGCGGATGGGGCACATGCGGGGGTCCTACTATGGGGGCTCCCTCCCCAACGTCAACCAGATGAGCAGCGGATCCTCTGAGTTTCAGGTCAGTCCTCGCCCTCTCTCTTTTTTGTTCTCCGTTCTTCTCCCATCTTATCTCTCTCTGTTATGTGGCAGGGCCCCCCACAGTCACCGCTGGATCCCCGGAGCACCCGGCACCACGGCCTGGTGGAACGCGTCCATCACAGAGACCCCCGCCGCTTGATGTCCCCACTGCGACGCTACATGCGACAGATATCCTTCCTATGTGTTATAGCGCCACCTCAGTGCACAGGCCGTGTGTGGTATCACAGGCCATTCACTTGTATAATAGACACAGGCACAGTATCCTACCAGCTACACCAGGGGGCAGTAGCTTCCCCTCCTCTGCAGTGACACATGGCTGACACCAGGGGGCAGTAGCTTCCCCTCCTCTGCAGTGACACATGGCTGACACCAGGGGGCAGTAGCTTCCCCTCCTCTGCAGTGACACACGGCTGACACCAGGGGGCAGTAGCTTCCCCTCCTCTGCAGTGACACATGGCTGACACCAGGGGGCAGTAGCTTACCCTCCTCGGCAGTGACACATGGCTGACACCAGGGGGCAGTAGGTTCCCCTCCTCTGCAGTGACACATGGCTGACACCAGGGGGCAGTAGCTTCCCCTCCTCTGCAGTGACACATGGCTGACACCAGGGGGCAGTAGCTTACCCTCCTCGGCAGTGACACATGGCTGACACCAGGGGGCAGTAGCTTCTCCTCCTCTGCAGTGACACATGGCTGACACCAGGGGGCAGTAGCTTCCCCTCCTCTGCAGTGACACATGGCTGACAGCAGGGGGCAGTAGCTTCCCCTCCTCTGCAGTGACACATGGCTGACACCAGGGGGCAGTAGCTTCCCCTCCTCTGCAGTGACACATGGCTGACACCAGGGGGCAGTAGCTTCCCCTCCTCTGCAGTGATGTTTCCTTAGCGCCCCCACATGGACAGTTCACCGTATGGCGCCTCTTATCAGTCCCCCCACCAGGAGTCTTCTTGGAGAAGGTAATATGGCGGCTGTGGAGCTCTGCAGGTTGTGGAGTTTGTCATGTTTAACAGATGTGCACCACAAGTTATATCATGTCTTATGCTCCAGCCACTACCAAAGCTGCAAACACTGTTGTGATGTAGCAGAGCTGTGATTGCAGCTCTGGAAGTGATTGGAGTGTAAGGTGTGATGTAGCAGAGCTGTGATTGCAGCTCTGGAAGTGATTGGAGTGTAAGATGTGATGTAGCAGAGCTGTGATTGCAGCTCTGGAAGTGATTGGAGTGTAAGATGTGATGTAGCAGAGCTGTGATTGGAGTGTAAGGTGTGGTGTAGCAAAGCTGTGATTGCAGCTCTGGAAGTGATTGGAGTGTAAGATGTGATGTAGCAGAGCTGTGATTGGAGTGTAAGATGTGATGTAGCAGAGCTGTGATTGCAGCTCTGGAAGTGATTGGAGTGTAAGATGTGATGTAGCAGAGCTGTGATTGCAGCTCTGGAAGTGATTGGAGTGTAAGATGTGATGTAGCAGAGCTGTGATTGGAGTGTAAGATGTGATGTAGCAGAGCTGTGATTGCAGCTCTGGAAGTGATTGGAGTGTAAGGTGTGGTGTAGCAGAGCTGTGATTGCAGCTCTGGAAGTGATTGAAGTGTAAGGTGTGGTGTAGCAGAACTCTTAATGCAGCTCTGGAAGTGATTGGAGTAGACACGTTTGGGGGGTATTGCTCCATTGTGTGACCCCCCCCCCCTCACCTTCTTTGTTGTTATCAGGAACCTCCCTTGGGGCAACTACCCCCCTGACTCCTCCCAGATGCACCACCTGCCGAGCGCCCTGAACAGGTGAAGCACCCATTCATCTACTGCCCCTCCCCCATGGCAGATGCCCGCTCTGTGCCCGCTCTCCATGTCGCCCCCTTGTGTCTGACGCTGTTCTGTCTCCTCCATCAGAACAAACTCTGACTCTGCCCTGCACACCAGTGTGATGCACCCCGCCACCCAGGAGCCGTACCCTGCGCCCCCCCAGGGGCCCCCTGCTGCCACCCGGAGGACTGGTAAGCACCCACAGGCGTGTATGTAACAGCAGCACAGAGGATTTCAGTCACCTCTATAATCCTGTCCTCTGCAGCCTTCCTGTTCAGTGTCCCAGCCATCGAGGAGTCTCAGGCGGATGGCACCAACCTGCTGAGCCCGTGTGACCCCAAGAAGGTGAGTGCCCCCCCTGTACATGTGCCAGTGTCCCCCGCTGTGCCCGCTCTTTACATGCGTGTAACGTGTCTGGTGCCCGCTCTGTACATGTGTGTAACGTGTCCTGTGCCCGCTCTGTACATGTGTGTAACGTGTCCTGTGCCCGCTCTGTACATGTGTGTAACGTGTCCTGTGCCCGCTCTGTACATGTGTGTAACGTGTCCTGTGCCCGCTCTGTACGTGCGTGTAACGTGTCCTGTGCCCGCTCTGTACATGTGTGTAACGTGTCTGGTGCCCGCTCTGTACATGCGTGTAACGTGTCCTGTGCCCGCTCTGCACGTGCGTGTAACGTGTCCTGTGCCCGCTCTGTACATGTGTGTAACGTGTCCTGTGCCCGCTCTGTACATGTGTGTAACGTGTCCTGTGCCCGCTCTGTACGTGCGTGTAACGTGTCCTGTGCCCGCTCTGTACATGCGTGTAACGTGTCCTGTGCCCGCTCTGCACGTGCGTGTAACGTGTCCTGTGCCCGCTCTGCACGTGCGTGTAACGTGTCCTGTGCCCGCTCTGCACGTGCGTGTAACGTGTCCTGTGCCCGCTCTGTACATGTGTGTAACGTGTCCTGTGCCCGCTCTGTACATGTGTGTAACGTGTCCTGTGCCCGCTCTGTACGTGCGTGTAACGTGTCCTGTGCCCGCTCTGTACGTGCGTGTAACGTGTCCTGTGCCCGCTCTGTACGTGCGTGTAACGTGTCCTGTGCCCGCTCTGTACGTGCGTGTAACGTGTCCTGTGCCCGCTCTGTACGTGCGTGTAACGTGTCCTGTGCCCGCTCTGTACGTGCGTGTAACGTGTCCTGTGCCCGCTCTGTACGTGCGTGTAACGTGTCCTGTGCCTGCTCTGTACGTGCGTGTAACGTGTCCTGTGCCCGCTCTGTACGTGCGTGTAACGTGTCCTGTGCCCGCTCTGTACATGTGTGTAACGTGTCCTGTGCCCGCTCTGTACATGTGTGTAACGTGTCCTGTGCCCGCTCTGTACATGCGTGTAACGTGTCCTGTGCCCGCTCTGCACATGCGTGTTACGTGCCCCGAGGCCGCTCTGTACGTGCGTGTAACGTGTCCTGTGCCCGCTCTGTACGTGCGTGTAACGTGTCCTGTGCCCGCTCTGTACGTGCGTGTAACGTGTCCTGTGCCCGCTCTGTACATGCGTGTAACGTGTCCTGTGCCCGCTCTGTACATGCGTGTAACGTGTCCGGTGCCCGCTCTGTTCGTGCGTGTAACGTGTCCTGTGCCCGCTCTGTACATGTGTGTAACGTGTCCTGTGCCCGCTCTGTACATGTGTGTAACGTGTCCGGTGCCCGCTCTGCACGTGCGTGTAACGTGTCCTGTGCCCGCTCTGCACGTGCGTGTAACGTGTCCTGTGCCCGCTCTGTACATGTGTGTAACGTGTCCTGTGCCCGCTCTGTACATGCGTGTAACGTGTCCGGTGCCCGCTCTGTACATGCGTGTAACGTGTCCCTTTTCCCCTCTCCGCAGCTGTCCTCGGCCTCCGCGCGCCCCAAGTCCTGTGAGGTCCCCGGGATCAGGTGAGTCCCGGCCTGCGGGCTGTACCATCTGCCATATACAGGGGGGAGGTTTCTCATGCGCTGTGCTTGTATTTCAGCATTTATCCCTCCATGGATCAGCCGTCCAGCGTCCCCCCCATCACCTCTGTACTGAACACTGGGGGGTCTCTGCCCGACCTGACAAACCTGCACTTCCCCTCCCCCCTCCCCACCCCCCTGGACCCTGATGAAGCCGGATACAGCAGCACCGGAAACCTGACCAGGACCCACCTGGGGATCAGCAGGGGCGGCCTACCCCCGAGCTACAGCTCTTCAGGTACTACCACTCCCAGCATACCCCCCAGCTACAGCTCTTCAGGTACTACCACTCCCAGCATACCCCCCAGCTACAGCTCTTCAGGTACTACCACTCCCAGCATACCCCCCAGCTACAGCTCTTCAGGTACTACCACTCCCAGCATACCCCCCAGCTACAGCTCTTCAGGTACTACCACTCCCAGCATACCCCCCAGCTACAGCTCTTCAGGTACTATCACTCCCAGCATACCCCCCAGCTACAGCTCTTCAGGTACTATCACTCCCAGCATACCCCCCAGCTACAGCTCTTCAGGTACTACCACTCCCAGCATACCCCCCAGCTACAGCTCTTCAGGTACTACCACTCCCAGCATACCCCCCAGCTACAGCTCTTCAGGTACTACCACTCCCAGCATACCCCCCAGCTACAGCTCTTCAGGTACTATCACTCCCAGCATACCCCCCAGCTACAGCTCTTCAGGTACTACCACACCACTACTACTCCCAGCATACCCCCCAGCTACAGCTCTTCAGGTACTACCACACCACTACTACTCCCAGCATACCCCCCAGCTACAGCTCTTCAGGTACTACCACACCACTACTACTCCCAGCATACCCCCCAGCTACAGCTCTTCAGGTACTACCACACCACTACTACTCCCAGCATACCCCCCAGCTACAGCTCTTCAGGTACTACCACACCACTACTACTCCCAGCATACCCCCCAGCTACAGCTCTTCAGGTACTACCACACCACTACTACTCCCAGCATACCCCCCAGCTACAGCTCTTCAGGTACTACCACACCACTACTACTCCCAGCATACCCCCCAGCTACAGCTCTTCAGGTACTACCACACCACTACTACTCCCAGCATACCCCCCAGCTACAGCTCTTCAGGTACTACCACACCACTACTACTCCCAGCATACCCCCCAGCTACAGCTCTTCAGGTACTACCACACCACTACTACTCCCAGCATACCCCCCAGCTACAGCTCTTCAGGTACTACCACACCACTACTACTCCCAGCATACCCCCCAGCTACAGCTCTCCAGGTACTACCACACCACTACTACTCCCAGCATACCCCCCAGCTACAGCTCTTCAGGTACTACCACACCACTACTACTCCCAGCATACCCCCCAGCTACAGCTCTTCAGGTACTACCACACCACTACTACTCCCAGCATACCCCCCAGCTACAGCTCTTCAGGTACTACCACACCACTACTACTCCCAGCATACCCCCCAGCTACAGCTCTTCAGGTACTACCACACCACTACTACTCCCAGCATACCCCCCAGCTACAGCTCTTCAGGTACTACCACACCACTACTACTCCCAGCATACCCCCCAGCTACAGCTCTTCAGGTACTACCACACCACTACTACTCCCAGCATACCCCCCAGCTACAGCTCTTCAGGTACTACCACACCACTACTACTCCCAGCATACCCCCCAGCTACAGCTCTTCAGGTACTACCACACCACTACTACTCCCAGCATACCACCCAGCTACAGCTCTTCAGGTACTACCACACCACTACTACTCCCAGCATACCCCCCAGCTACAGCTCTTCAGGTACTACCACACCACTACTACTCCCAGCATACCCCCCAGCTACAGCTCTTCAGGTACTACCACACCACTACTACTCCCAGCATACCCCCCAGCTACAGCTCTTCAGGTACTACCACACCACTACTACTCCCAGCATACCCCCCAGCTACAGCTCTTCAGGTACTACCACACTACTACTACTCCCAGCATACCCCCCAGCTACAGCTCTTCAGGTACTACCACACCACTACTACTCCCAGCATACCCCCCAGCTACAGCTCTTCAGGTACTACCACACCACTACTACTCCCAGCATACCCCCCAGCTACAGCTCTTCAGGTACTACCACACCACTACTACTCCCAGCATACCCCCCAGCTACAGCTCTTCAGGTACTACCACACCACTACTACTCCCAGCATAGCTCCCAGCTACAGCTCTTCAGGTACTACCACACCACTACTACTCCCAGCATACCCCCCAGCTACAGCTCTCCAGGTACTACCACACCACTACCACTCCCAGCATACCCCCCAGCTACAGCTCTTCAGGTACTACCACACCACTACTACTCCCAGCATACCCCGAGCTACAGCTCTTCAGGTACTACCACACCACTACTACTCCCAGCTTACCCCCCAGCTACAGCTCTTCAGGTACTACCACACCACTACTACTCCCAGCATACCTCCCAGCTACAGCTCTCCAGCTACAGCTCTTCAGGTACTACCACACCACTACTACTCCCAGCATACCCCCGAACTACAGCTCTTCAGGTACTACCTCACCACTACTACTCCCAGCATACCCCGAGCTACAGCTCTTCAGGTACTACCACACAACTACTACTCCCAGCATACCCCGAGCTACAGCTCTCCAGGTACTACCACACAACTACTACTCCCAGCATACTCCCCAGCTTCAGCTCTTCAGGTACTACCACACCACTACTACTCCCAGCATACCCCCCAGCTACAGCTCTTCAGGTACTACCACACCACTACTACTCCCAGCATAGCTCCCAGCTACAGCTCTTCAGGTACTACCACACCACTACTACTCCCAGCATACCCCCCAGCTACAGCTCTTCAGGTACTACCACACCACTACTACTCCCAGCATACCCCCCAGCTACAGCTCTTCAGGTACTACCACACCACTACTACTCCCAGCATACCCCCCAGCTACAGCTCTTCAGGTACTACCACACCACTACTACTCCCAGCATAGCTCCCAGCTACAGCTCTTCAGGTACTACCACACAACTACTACTCCCAGCATACTCCCCAGCTTCAGCTCTTCAGGTACTACCACACCACTACTACTCCCAGCATACCCCCCAGCTACAGCTCTCCAGGTACTACCACACCACTACCACTCCCAGCATACCCCCCAGCTACAGCTCTTCAGGTACTACCACACCACTACTACTCCCAGCATACCCCCCAGCTACAGCTCTTCAGGTACTACCACACCACTACTACTCCCAGCATACCCCGAGCTACAGCTCTCCAGGTACTACCACACAACTACTACTCCCAGCATACTCCCCAGCTACAGCTTTTCAGGTACGACCACACAACTACTACTCCCAGCTTACCTCGAGCTACAGCTCTTCAGGTACTACCACACCACTACTACTCCCAGCATACCTCCCAGCTACAGCTCTCCAGCTACAGCTCTTCAGGTACTACCACACAACTACTACTCCCAGCTTACCCCGAGCTACAGCTCTCCAGGTACTACCACACAACTACTACTCCCAGCATACCCCCCAGCTACAGCTCTTCAGGTACTACCACACCACTACTACTCCCAGCATACCCCCCAGCTACAGCTCTTCAGGTACTACCACACTACTACTACTCCCAGCATACCCCCCAGCTACAGCTCTTCAGGTACTACCACACCACTACTACTCCCAGCATACCCCCCAGCTACAGCTCTTCAGGTACTACCACACCACTACTACTCCCAGCATACCCCCCAGCTACAGCTCTTCAGGTACTACCACACCACTACTACTCCCAGCATACCCCCCAGCTACAGCTCTTCAGGTACTACCACACCACTACTACTCCCAGCATAGCTCCCAGCTACAGCTCTTCAGGTACTACCACACCACTACTACTCCCAGCATACCCCCCAGCTACAGCTCTCCAGGTACTACCACACCACTACCACTCCCAGCATACCCCCCAGCTACAGCTCTTCAGGTACTACCACACCACTACTACTCCCAGCATACCCCGAGCTACAGCTCTTCAGGTACTACCACACCACTACTACTCCCAGCTTACCCCCCAGCTACAGCTCTTCAGGTACTACCACACCACTACTACTCCCAGCATACCTCCCAGCTACAGCTCTCCAGCTACAGCTCTTCAGGTACTACCACACCACTACTACTCCCAGCATACCCCCGAACTACAGCTCTTCAGGTACTACCTCACCACTACTACTCCCAGCATACCCCGAGCTACAGCTCTTCAGGTACTACCACACAACTACTACTCCCAGCATACCCCGAGCTACAGCTCTCCAGGTACTACCACACAACTACTACTCCCAGCATACTCCCCAGCTACAGCTTTTCAGGTACTACCACACCACTACTACTCCCAGCATACCCCCCAGCTACAGCTCTTCAGGTACTACCACACCACTACTACTCCCAGCATACCCCCCAGCTTCAGCTCTTCAGGTACTACCACACCACTACTACTCCCAGCATACCCCCCAGCTACAGCTCTTCAGGTACTACCACACCACTACTACTCCCAGCATAGCTCCCAGCTACAGCTCTTCAGGTACTACCACACCACTACTACTCCCAGCATACCCCCCAGCTACAGCTCTTCAGGTACGACCACACAACTACTACTCCCAGCTTACCTCGAGCTACAGCTCTTCAGGTACTACCACACCACTACTACTCCCAGCATACCTCCCAGCTACAGCTCTCCAGCTACAGCTCTTCAGGTACTACCACACAACTACTACTCCCAGCTTACCCCGAGCTACAGCTCTCCAGGTACTACCACACAACTACTACTCCCAGCATACCCCCCAGCTACAGCTCTTCAGGTACTACCACACCACTACTACTCCCAGCATACCCCCCAGCTACAGCTCTTCAGGTACTACCACACCACTACTACTCCCAGCATACCCCCCAGCTACAGCTCTTCAGGTACTACCACACCACTACTACTCCCAGCATACCCCCCAGCTACAGCTCTTCAGGTACTACCACACCACTACTACTCCCAGCATACCCCCCAGCTACAGCTCTTCAGGTACTACCACACCACTACTACTCCCAGCATACCCCCCAGCTACAGCTCTTCAGGTACTACCACACAACTACTACTCCCAGCTTACCCCGAGCTACAGCTCTTCAGGTACTACCACACCACTACTACTCCCAGCATACCCCCCAGCTACAGCTCTTCAGGTACTACCACACCACTACTACTCCCAGCATACCCTTAACACTGCGCAGGGCCGCTTCTAGACAGTGGGGCCCTGGGCAAAACTAAAAGTGGTTCCCCAAAATAAAACTATTTTATGACCAGTCACAGTCAGTAAGAGCCCCTGTCCCGTCCCCCCCGTCCCCCCAGTACGATAAAACTGTAATATGGGAGAACCTTATAGGAGATAGATGATAGGGAGATTGATGGGCAGCACGGTGGCTCAGTGGTTAGCACTACAGCCTTGCAGCACGGTGCCTCAGTGGTTAGCACTACAGCCTTGCAGCACGGTGCCTCAGTGGTTAGCACTACAGCCTTGCAGCACGGTGCCTCAGTGGTTAGCACTACAGCCGTGCAGCGCTGGTCAACATCTGCAAAGAGTTTGTATGTTCTCTCTGTCTTTGCGTGGGTTTTCTCCGGGTCCTCCGGTTTCCATGGTGACAGGGACTGATGTGACAGCTCTGTATATAGACAGGGGATATATAGACAGGGGATATATAGACAGGAGATATATAGACATATATAGACAGGGGATATATAGACAGGGGATATATAGACAGGAGATATATAGACAGGAGATATATAGACAGGGGATATATAGACAGGGGATATATAGACATATATAGACAGGGGATATATAGACAGGGGATATATAGACAGGAGATATATAGACAGGGGATATATAGGCAGGGGATATATAGACAGGGGATATATAGACAGGGGATATATAGACATATATAGACAGGGGATATATAGACAGGGGATATATAGACAGGAGATATATAGACAGGAGATATATAGACATATATAGACAGGGGATATATAGACAGGGGATATATAGACAGGGGATATATAGACATATATAGACAGGGGATATATAGACAGGAGATATATAGACAGGGGATATATAGGCAGGGGATATATAGACATATATAGACAGGGGATATATAGACAGGGGATATATAGACAGGGGATATATAGACAGGGGATATATAGACAGGGGATATATAGACAGGGGATATATAGGCAGGGGATATATAGACAGGGGATATATAGGCAGGGGATATATAGGCAGGGGATATATAGACAGGGGATATATAGACAGGGGATATATAGACAGGGGATATATAGACAGGGGATATATAGGCAGGGGATATATAGACAGGAGATATATAGACATATATAGGCAGGGGATATATAGGCAGGGGATATATAGGCAGGGGATATATAGGCGGGGGATATATAGACGGGGGATGTATAGACGGGGGATGTATAGACGGGGGATGTATAGACAGAAACTATGTTTCTAAGTGTCAGGAAAACGGAGATATTAACTGTTAATCTGCCGTCGGGAGTGATTTCTATATATATAAATGGCACCTGATATTCTCACTTTAAACCTGAATATCTCTGGATCCCTGGCACCTAGAAACACAATTCAAGATTCATTTGAAAGAAGAGATTCTCCCCTTTCAGGGGGCCCTGGGCAATTGCCTACTTTTCCAACCCATAGCGCCGGCCCTAACCCCCCCCCCCCCTCACCCCCCTTACACTGCACACACCACATCCTGCAGCGATCACCCTCCATGTGACTTGTGCCTCTGTCTTTTTGGTTGCAGGTTTCCCGTCCTCGTCCCCTGTTGTGAACCCTCTGAGCCGCCAGTCCCTGCAGTCATCGATGAGTAACCCCAACCTGCAGACCTCGCTCAGCAGCGCCTCCCTCCAGACCTCGCTCAGCAGCGCCTCCCTCCAGACGTCCTACAGTAACCCGTCCCTGCAGTCGTCGCTCAGCAGCCAGTCCCTGCCCTCATCGCTCAGCACTCAGTCCCTGTCACCCTCGGCCAGCAGCCACAGCCTGCCCTCTGCATACAGCACCCCGTCCTCCCCCTCCTCCTCCGCCTCCCCCCGCCGCAGGGTCCCCCTCAGCCCCCTGACACTGCCCATGGCCGGGGACTCCAGGAGGCCGCACCAGAAGCAGTTCTCTCCCACTATGTCCCCGACGCTGACCTCCATCACACAGGTAAGTGGGGGGAGAGGCCCCCGCACAGCCGTGTACCCCACCACCTCCTCTCATGTGTTCTGTCTGTTCTTGTAGGGGGTCCCACTGGATACCAGCAAGATGCCCCCCGAGCAGAGGCTGCCGCCTTACCATTATAGCCACCCAGGTCTACTGCACCAGAACCAGTCCAAGCAGCCCCAGCAACCTCTACAACAGAACCAGCAGCAGTCCCAGCAGCCTTTACCACAGAACCAGCACCAGCCTCAGCAACCTCTACAACAGAACCAGCCCCAGCCTCAGCAGCCTCTACAACAGAACCAGTTCCAGCCTCCACAGCATCAGACCCAGCAGGCTCTGCACCAATCCCAGCACCAGTTCCAGCAGCCTTCGCAACAGACTCGGCACCAGTCCCAGCAGCCTTTGCACCAGTCCCAGCAGCCTTTGCACCAGTCCCAGCAGCCTGTGCACCAGTCCCAGCAGCCTGTGCACCAGTCCCAGCAGCCTGTGCACCAGTCCCAGCAGCCTGTGCACCAGTCCCAGCAGCCTGTGCACCAGTCCCAGCAGCCTGTGCACCAGTCCCAGCAGCCTGTGCACCAGTCCCAGCAGTATCTGCACCAGTCCCAGCAGCCTTTGCACCAGTCCCAGCAGCCTGTGCACCAGTCCCAGCAGCCTGTGCACCAGTCCCAGCAGCCTGTGCACCAGTCCCAGCAGCCTGTGCACCAGTCCCAGCAGCCTGTGCACCAGTCCCAGCAGCCTGTGCACCAGTCCCAGCAGTATCTGCACCAGTCCCAGCAGCCTGCGAACCAGTCCCATAACCTTCAGCCACAGTTGCCTATGATGCAAACCCAGCAGCCATTGCATCAAGCCCCCCCATCAATGAACCAGCAGGGGCCGTCCATTCTGGAGGAGGTTTCCCAAAAGCCTTTGCTACAAATCTCCAACAAAAACAATGGTGGTCTTATGTCTGGTGTGCAGCCGTACCAGTACCAGCAGAACCTGGGCCCCTTCTACCAGCCGTCACTAGGAGACTACAATCTGGGCAGTGTAAGTTCCTGGTGGTCTCTGTGCTCCCCCGATATGCAGGAGGTGCAGTCTCTGCTCTGCTGTGTTCTCTCTGACCAGTCTCTGTTCTCTCTGACCAGTCTCTGCTCTCTCTGCAGTCTCTGACCAGTCTCTGTTCTCTCTGCAGTCTCTGACCAGTCTCTGTTCTCTCTGCAGTCTCTGACCAGTCTCTGTTCTCTCTGCAGTCTCTGACCAGTCTCTGTTCTCTCTGCAGTCTCTGACCAGTCTCTGTTCTCTCTGCAGTCTCTGACCAGTCTCTGTTCTCTCTGCAGTCTCTGTTCTCTCTGACCAGTCTCTGCTCTCTCTGCAGTCTCTGACCAGTCTCTGTTCTCTCTGCAGTCTCTGACCAGTCTCTGTTCTCTCTGCAGTCTGTGACCAGTCTCTGTTCTCTCTGACCAGTCTCTGACCAGTCTCTGTTCTCTCTGCAGTCTGTGACCAGTCTCTGTTCTCTCTGACCAGTCTCTGCTCTCTCTGCAGTCTCTGACCAGTCTCTGTTCTCTCTGCAGTCTCTGACCAGTCTCTGTTCTCTCTGCAGTCTCTGACCAGTCTCTGTTCTCTCTGCAGTCTCTGACCAGTCTCTGTTCTCTCTGACCAGTCTCTGTTCTCTCTGCAGTCTCTGACCAGTCTCTGTTCTCTCTGCAGTCTCTGACCAGTCTCTGTTCTCTCTGCAGTCTCTGACCAGTCTCTGTTCTCTCTGCAGTCTCTGACCAGTCTCTGTTCTCTCTGCAGTCTCTGACCAGTCTCTGTTCTCTCTGCAGTCTCTGACCAGTCTCTGTTCTCTCTGCAGTCTCTGTTCTCTCTGCAGTCTCTGACCAGTCTCTGTTCTCTCTGACCAGTCTCTGCTCTCTCTGACCAGTCTCTGTTCTCTCTGCAGTCTCTGACCAGTCTCTGTTCTCTCTGCAGTCTCTGACCAGTCTCTGTTCTCTCTGCAGTCTCTGACCAGTCTCTGTTCTCTCTGCAGTCTCTGACCAGTCTCTGTTCTCTCTGCAGTCTCTGACCAGTCTCTGTTCTCTCTGCAGTCTCTGACCAGTCTCTGTTCTCTCTGCAGTCTCTGACCAGTCTCTGTTCTCTCTGCAGTCTCTGACCAGTCTCTGTTCTCTCTGCAGTCTCTGACCAGTCTCTGTTCTCTCTGCAGTCTCTGACCAGTCTCTGTTCTCTCTGCAGTCTCTGACCAGTCTCTGTTCTCTCTGCAGTCTCTGACCAGTCTCTGTTCTCTCTGCAGTCTCTGACCAGTCTCTGTTCTCTCTGCAGTCTCTGACCAGTCTCTGTTCTCTCTGCAGTCTCTGACCAGTCTCTGTTCTCTCTGCAGTCTCTGACCAGTCTCTGTTCTCTCTGCAGTCTCTGACCAGTCTCTGTTCTCTCTGCAGTCTCTGACCAGTCTCTGTTCTCTCTGCAGTCTCTGACCAGTCTCTGTTCTCTCTGCAGTCTCTGACCAGTCTCTGTTCTCTCTGCAGTCTCTGACCAGTCTCTGTTCTCTCTGCAGTCTCTGACCAGTCTCTGTTCTCTCTGCAGTCTCTGACCAGTCTCTGTTCTCTCTGCAGTCTCTGACCAGTCTCTGCAGTCTCTGACCAGTCTCTGTTCTCTCTGCAGTCTCTGACCAGTCTCTGTTCTCTCTGCAGTCTCTGACCAGTCTCTGTTCTCTCTGACCAGTCTCTGACCAGTCTCTGTTCTCTCTGCAGTCTCTGACCAGTCTCTGTTGTCTCTGACCAGTCTCTGTTGTCTCTGACCAGTCTCTGTTGTCTCTGACCAGTCTCTGTTGTCTCTGACCAGTCTCTGTTGTCTCTGACCAGTCTCTGTTGTCTCTGACCAGTCTCTGTTGTCTCTGACCAGTCTCTGTTGTCTCTGACCAGTCTCTGTTGTCTCTGACCAGTCTCTGTTGTCTCTGACCAGTCTCTGTTGTCTCTGTTCAGTCTCTGTTGTCTCTGCAGTCTCTGCTCAGTCTCTGTTCTCTCTGCAGTCTCTGCTCAGTCTCTGTTCTCTCTGCAGTCTCTGCTCAGTCTCTGTTCTCTCTGCAGTCTCTGCTCAGTCTCTGTTCTCTCTGCAGTCTCTGTTCTCTCTGCAGTCTCTGTTCTCTCTGCAGTCTCTGTTCTCTCTGCAGTCTCTGTTCTCTCTGCTCAGTCTCTGACCAGTCTCTGTTCTCTCTGCAGTCTCTGCTCAGCAGTCTGTTTGATGACTGTGATCTGCAGCTGTCGGCGCAGCAGGCCAGCACTCTGTCACAGCAGGTACGGTGCAGGCCCAGCAGGGGGCGCTCTCCGTGTACTTAGGAGGAGGCTGAATTGTGTGTCTCTGCTTAGTTTGAACAGTGCAACATGGTGGACGGCGGGCGGCTGGGCCTCAGCGGGAGCTGCTTTCCCGGGGAGTTTCCTCCGCTGCAGAACGCCGGCTCATCACCGTCTCTGAAGAAATTCACCAACTGCAATCGTCATGAGCCCATCCCCGACATCATCCTGACAGGTGACGCTCCTTATCCCCTCATTGCCTCCCCACACCCCGGCCCTCCCCCATCATGTAGCAGGTCTTCCCTCCAGGCTAGGCTGGTCTCCCCTCTTCCTCTAGCTGTGGTTTCCCCTTCCTGTCTAACCCCACCCCTCCCACAGCCCGCCTTCCCCCCCTCCCGTGGCCCGTTGCCCGCTGCCCGCCTCCCCCTCCTGTGGCCCGCCTCCCCTCCCCGTGGCCAGCCTCCCCTGTACTCACCGTCTTCCTCCTTCCCTCTAGCTGTGGACTCCCCTCCTCCCGTGGCCGGCCTCCCCTGTACTCACCTTCTTCCTCCTTCCCTCTAGCTGTGGACTCCCCTCCTCCCGTGGCCCGCCTCCCCTGTACTCTAGCTGTGGACTCCCCTCCTCCCGTGGCCGGCCTCCCCTGTACTCTAGCTGTGGACTCCCCTCCTCCCGTGGCCGGCCTCCCCTGTACTCACCTTCTTCCTCCTTCCCTCTAGCTGTGGACTCCCCTCCTCCCGTGGCCGGCCTCCCCTGTACTCTAGCTGTGGACTCCCCTCCTCCCGTGGCCGGCCTCCCCTGTACTCACCCTCTTCCTCCTTCCCTCTAGCTGTGGACTCCCCTCCTCCCGTGGCCGGCCTCCCCTGTACTCACCCTCTTCCTCCTTCCCTCTAGCTGTGGACTCCCCTCCTCCCGTGGCCGGCCTCCCCTGTACTCACCCTCTTCCTCCTTCCCTCTAGCTGTGGACTCCCCTCCTCCCGTGGCCGGCCTCCCCTGTACTCACCTTCTTCCTCCTTCCCTCTAGCTGTGGACTCCCCTCCTCCCGTGGCCGGCCTCCCCTGTACTCACCTTCTTCCTCCTTCCCTCTAGCTGTGGACTCCCCTCCTCCCGTGGCCGGCCTCCCCTGTACTCTAGCTGTGGACTCCCCTCCTCCCGTGGCCGGCCTCCCCTGTACTCACCCTCTTCCTCCTTCCCTCTAGCTGTGGACTCCCCTCCTGGCTTCTCCAAGGAGATCACCAGCGCCTTGTCTGCGGTTCCCGGCTTTGAGATGGATGCGTCTCTGGGTCTGGATGAAGATCTTAATATCGAGCCCCTGACTCTGGACGGGTTGAATATGCTGAGCGACCCCTACGCCCCCCTGACGGACCCCCTGGTGGAGGACTCCTTCCGCTCTGACCGGCTGCAGTGAAGATATTGGGACACGAGAGAATTTGTATTCCTGTATTATAGCCCTCTGAGGCCGAGCACTTAGCGGAGGTGCGGGGTGGTCTCCGGCCTCCCCCCAGCAGTTAGCGGAGGTGCGGGGTGGTCTCCGGCCTCCCCCCAGCAGTTAGCGGAGGTGCAGGGTGGTCTCCGGCCTCCCCCCAGCAGTTAGCGGAGGTGCGGGGTGGTCTCCGGCCTCCCCCCAGCAGTTAGCGGAGGTGCGGGGTGGTCTCCGGCCTCCCCCCAGCAGTTAGCGGAGGTGCGGGTGGTCTCCGGCCTCCCCCAGCACTTAGCGGAGGTGCGGGGTGGTCTCCGGCCTCCCCCCAGCACTTAGCGGAGATGCGGGGTGGTCTCCGGCCTCCCCCCAGCACTTAGCGGAGGTGCGGGGTGGTCTCCGGCCTCCCCCCAGCACTTAGCGGAGGTGCGGGGTGGTCTCCGGCCTCCCCCCAGCAGTTAGCGGAGGTGCGGGGTGGTCTCCGGCCTCCCCCCAGCAGTTAGCGGAGATGCGGGGTGGTCTCCGGCCTCCCCCCAGCAGTTAGCGGAGGTGCGGGGTGGTCTCCGGCCTCCCCCCAGCAGTTAGCGGAGGTGCGGGGTGGTCTCCGGCCTCCCCCCAGCAGTTAGCGGAGGTGCGGGGTGGTCTCCGGCCTCCCCCCAGCAGTTAGCGGAGGTGCGGGGTGGTCTCCGGCCTCCCCCCAGCAGTTAGCGGAGGTGCGGGGTGGTCTCCGGCCTCCCCCCAGCAGTTAGCGGAGGTGCGGGGTGGTCTCCGGCCTCCCCCCAGCACTTAGCGGAGGTGCGGGGTGGTCTCCGGCCTCCCCCCAGCACTTAGCGGAGGTGCGGGGTGGTCTCCGGCCTCCCCCCAGCACTTAGCGGAGGTGCGGGGTGGTCTCCGGCCTCCCCCCAGCACTTAGCGGAGGTGCGGGGTGGTCTCCGGCCTCCCCCCAGCACTTAGCGGAGGTGCAGGGTGGTCTCCGGCCTCCCCCCAGCAGTTAGCGGAGGTGCGGGGTGGTCTCCGGCCTCCCCCCAGCACTTAGCGGAGGTGCGGGGTGGTCTCCGGCCTCCCCCCAGCACTTAGCGGAGATGCGGGGTGGTCTCCGGCCTCCCCCCAGCACTTAGTGGAGATGCGGGGTGGTCTCCGGCCTCCCCCCCAGCACTTAGTGGAGGTGCAGGGTGGTCTCCGGCCTCCCCCCAGCACTTAGCGGAGGTGCGGGTGGTCTCCGGCCTCCCCCCAGCACTTAGCGGAGGTGCGGGTGGTCTCCGGCCTCCCCCCAGCACTTGTCGCTGTCAGATGCCATTGATGACTGTGGTGCCCCCTATGAGGAGCCTGGTCCATGTGCCTTTACTGTGAGAGCGCCCCCTGTGGGCAGCCCCGGCCCTGCACCCGCTATCCTGGCGCCTCCGCCCTCACGTTACTTTTCTATATTTCTATGTTTTTTAGGTAAAAAGTATTTATTGACTCCTGATTTTGCAGGCAAAATATAGACGTGAGCGATGGAGCCGGACGTCGCCCTGAAGGACAATCCCCCCTTTTATATACGTGCTGTATAGATGTATATATTTCTATAGAAAGTCGTCCTTTTTATAAGATAGAAAAATAAATGAGAAAAATTATTGAGGTGCCGGAGTATAAATACAGTCTATAGGGGGAGGTGTCTATAGGGGGAGGCGCAGTGATCACCTGGAGGCGTCTATAGGGGGAGGCTCAGTGATTACATGTCTATAGGGGGGGTGTCTATAGGGGGAGGCTCAGTGATTACATGTATTACATTTCTATAGGGGGAGGTGCAGTGATTACATGTCTATAGGGGGTGCAGTGATTACATGTCTATAGGGGGAGGCTCAGTGATTACATGTATTACATTTCTATAGGGGAGGTGCAGTGATTACATGTCTATAGGGGGAGGTGCAGTGATTACATGTATTACATTTCTATAGGGGGAGGCGCAGTGATTACATGTCTATAGGGGGGGTGCAGTGATTACATGTCTATAGGGGGGGTGCAGTGATTACATGTCTATAGGGGGAGGTGCAGTGATTACATGTCTATAGGGGGAGGCTCAGTGATTACATGTATTACATTTCTATAGGGGGAGGCGCAGTGATTACATGTATTACATTTCTATAGGGGAGGTGCAGTGATTACATGTCTATAGGGGGAGGCGCAGTGATTACATGTATTACATTTCTATAGGGGGAGGCGCAGTGATTACATGTCTATAGGGGGAGGCGCAGTGATTACATGTATTACATTTCTATAGGGGGAGGTGCAGTGATTACATGTCTATAGGGGGAGGCGCAGTGATTACATGTATTACATTTCTATAGGGGGAGGTGCAGTGATTACATGTATTACATTTCTATAGGGGGAGGCGCAGTGATTACATGTATTACATTTCTATAGGGGAGGTGCAGTGATTACATGTCTATAGGGGGAGGTGCAGTGATTACATGTATTACATGTCTATAGGGGGAGGTGCAGTGATTACATGTCTATAGGGGGAGGCGCAGTGATTACATGTATTACATGTCTATAGGGGGAGGTGCAGTGATTACATGTCTATAGGGGGAGGCGCAGTGATTACATGTCTATAGGGGGAGGCGCAGTGATTACATGTCTATAGGGGGGTGCAGTGATTACATGTCTATAGGGGGAGGCTCAGTGATTACATGTATTACATTTCTATAGGGGAGGTGCAGTGATTACATGTCTATAGGGGGAGGTGCAGTGATTACATGTATTACATTTCTATAGGGGGAGGCGCAGTGATTACATGTCTATAGGGGGGTGCAGTGATTACATGTCTATAGGGGGGGTGCAGTGATTACATGTCTATAGGGGGGGTGCAGTGATTACATGTCTATAGGGGGAGGTGCAGTGATTACATGTCTATAGGGGGAGGCGCAGTGATTACATGTCTATAGGGGGGGTGCAGTGATTACATGTCTATAGGGGGAGGTGCAGTGATTACATGTCTATAGGGGGAGGCGCAGTGATTACATGTATTACATTTCTATAGGGGAGGTGCAGTGATTACATGTCTATAGGGGGAGGTGCAGTGATTACATGTATTACATGTCTATAGGGGGAGGTGCAGTGATTACATGTCTATAGGGGGAGGCGCAGTGATTACATGTATTACATGTCTATAGGGGGAGGTGCAGTGATTACATGTCTATAGGGGGAGGCGCAGTGATTACATGTCTATAGGGGGAGGCGCAGTGATTACATGTCTATAGGGGGGTGCAGTGATTACATGTCTATAGGGGGAGGCGCAGTGATTACATGCAACAACGGGAGGCGTCTATAGGGGGAGGCGCAGTGATTACATGTCTATAGGGGGAGGCGCAGTGATTACATGTCTATAGGGGGAGGCGCAGTGATTACATGTCTATAGGGGGAGGCGCAGTGATTACATGTCTATAGGGGGAGGTGCAATGATTACATGTATTACATGTCTATAGGGGAGGCGCAGTGATTACATGTCTATAGGGGGGTGCAGTGATTACATGTCTATAGGGGGAGGTGCAATGATTACATGTATTACATGTCTATAGGGGGAGGTGCAATGATTACATGTATTACATGTCTATAGGGGGAGGTGCAGTGATTACATGTCTATAGGGGGAGGCGCAGTGATTACATGTATTACATTTCTATAGGGGGAGGTGCAGTGATTACATGTCTATAGGGGGAGGCGCAGTGATTACATGCAACACCGGGAGGCGTCTATAGGGGGAGGCTCAGTGATTACATGTCTATAGGGGGAGGCGCAGTGATTACATGTATTACATTTCTATAGGGGGAGGCGCAGTGATTACATGTCTATAGGGGGAGGCGCAGTGATTACATGTATTACATTTCTATAGGGGGAGGTGCAGTGATTACATGTATTACATTTCTATAGGGGGAGGCGCAGTGTTACATGTATTACATTTCTATAGGGGGAGGTGCAGTGATTACATGTCTATAGGGGGAGGCGCAGTGATTACATGTATTACATTTCTATAGGGGGAGGTGCAGTGATTACATGTATTACATTTCTATAGGGGGAGGCGCAGTGATTACATGTATTACATTTCTATAGGGGGAGGTGCAGTGATTACATGTCTATAGGGGGAGGCGCAGTGATTACATGTATTACATTTCTATAGGGGGAGGTGCAGTGATTACATGTATTACATGTCTATAGGGGGAGGCGCAGTGTTACATGTATTACATTTCTATAGGGGGAGGTGCAGTGATTACATGTCTATAGGGGGAGGCGCAGTGATTACATGTATTACATTTCTATAGGGGGAGGTGCAGTGATTACATGTATTACATTTCTATAGGGGGAGGCGCAGTGATTACATGTATTAAATTTCTATAGGGGGAGGTGCAGTGATTACATGTATTACATTTCTATAGGGGGAGGCGCAGTGATTACATGCAACACCGGGAGGCGTCTATAGGGGGAGTTGCTGTTATTACATGTCATACCCGGATCCGCCTCTAGGTGTCAGTGTGACGATGGTTTCCCTGTGATTGGTGCGGCCTGCAGAAGGACTGGTCGCCTTGCAGCAGTAACACGGGGCCGCCGGCAGAGGTCACACCCGAGCTGTGATGTGCGTAGTAAGAGCCGCTCTAGCCACTGCAGGAGATATCTACGGTCTCCAGCGGGCGCTCTGTACCTCTGATACTTATCGCCAATCTCCGTGGTAACCGCAGCCGTCCTATCCCAGGTAAAGTCTCTATGGTGACCCGCAGCCTCTCTACACTAATGACAGCTCTATGGTGCAGAGACTGACAGGAGCGGAGACCGGGAGCCGCCACCGACATGTGAGGAGACCGCATATATATGTGTATGTACAGGAGACATGTGAGAGGACAGTGTATATATATATATATGTGTATGTACAGGAGACATGTGAGGGGACAGTGTATATATATATATATGTGTATGTACAGGAGACATGTGAGAGGACAGTGTATATATATATATATGTGTATGTACAGGAGACATGTGAGAGGACAGTGTATATATATATATATATATATGTGTATGTACAGGAGACATGTGAGAGGACAGTGTATATATATATATATATGTGTATGTACAGGAGACATGTGAGAGGACAGTGTATATATATATATATATGTGTATGTACAGGAGACATGTGAGAGGACAGTGTATATATATATATATGTGTGTATGTACAGGAGACATGTGAGAGGACAGTGTATATATATATATGTGTATGTACAGGAGACATGTGAGAGGACAGTGTATATATATATATATATGTGTATGTACAGGAGACATGTGAGAGGACAGTGTATATATATATATAGTGTATGTACAGGAGACATGTGAGAGGACAGTGTATATATATATATGTGTATGTACAGGAGACATGTGAGAGGACAGTGTATATATATATATATGTGTATGTACAGGAGACATGTGAGAGGACAGTGTATATATATATATATATATATATATATATATATATATATATATGTGTATGTACAGGAGACATGTGAGAGGACAGTGTATATATATATATGTGTATGTACAGGAGACATGTGAGAGGACAGTGTATATATATATATATGTGTATGTACAGGAGACATGTGAGAGGACAGTGTATATATATATATAATATATGTGTATGTACAGGAGACATGTGAGGGGACAGTGTGTATATATATATATATATGTGTATGTACAGGAGACATGTGAGAGGACAGTGTATATATATATATATGTGTATGTACAGGAGACATGTGAGAGGACAGTGTATATATATATATATATATATGTGTATGTACAGGAGACATGTGAGAGGACAGTGTATATATATATATGTGTATGTACAGGAGACATGTGAGAGGACAGTGTATATATATATATATGTGTATGTACAGGAGACATGTGAGAGGACAGTGTATATATATATATATATGTGTATGTACAGGAGACATGTGAGAGGACAGTGTATATATATATATATATGTGTATGTACAGGAGACATGTGAGAGGACAGTGTATATATATATATATATGTTATGTACAGGAGACATGTGAGAGGACAGTGTATATATATATATGTGTATGTACAGGAGACATGTGAGAGGACAGTGTATATATATATATATATGTGTATGTACAGGAGACATGTGAGAGGACAGTGTATATATATATATATATGTGTATGTACAGGAGACATGTGAGAGGACAGTGTATATATATATATATGTGTATGTACAGGAGACATGTGAGAGGACAGTGTATATATATATATATATATGTGTATGTACAGGAGACATGTGAGAGGACAGTGTATATATATATATGTGTATGTACAGGAGACATGTGAGAGGACAGTGTATTATATATATATGTGTATGTACAGGAGACATGTGAGAGGACAGTGTATATATATATATATATGTGTATGTACAGGAGACATGTGAGGGGACAGTGTATATATATAATATATATGTGTATGTACAGGAGACATGTGAGAGGACAGTGTATATATATATATATGTGTATGTACAGGAGACATGTGAGAGGACAGTGTATATATATATATATATGTGTATGTACAGGAGACAGGTGAGAGGACAGTGTATATATATTATATGTGTATGTACAGGAGACATGTGAGAGGACAGTGTATATATATATATATGTGTATGTACAGGAGACATGTGAGAGGACAGTGTATATATATATATATGTGTATGTACAGGAGACATGTGAGAGGACAGTGTATATATATATATATGTGTATGTACAGGAGACATGTGAGAGGACAGTGTATATATATATATATGTGTATGTACAGGAGACATGTGAGGGGACAGTGTATATATATATATATATGTGTATGTACAGGAGACATGTGAGGGGACAGTGTATATATATATGTGTGTATGTACAGAGACATGTGAGAGGACAGTGTATATATATATATATGTGTATGTACAGGAGACATGTGAGAGGACAGTGTATATATATATATATGTGTATGTACAGGAGACATGTGAGGGGACAGTGTATATATATATATGTGTATGTACAGGAGACATGTGAGGGGACAGTGTATATATATATATATGTGTATGTACAGGAGACATGTGAGAGGACAGTGTATATATATATATATGTGTATGTACAGGAGACATGTGAGGGGACAGTGTATATATATATATGTGTATGTACAGGAGACATGTGAGAGACAGTGTATATATATATATGTGTATGTACAGGAGACATGTGAGGGGACAGTGTATATATATATATGTGTATGTACAGGAGACATGTGAGGGGACAGTGTATATATATATATATGTGTATGTACAGGAGACATGTGAGAGGACAGTGTATATATATATATATGTGTATGTACAGGAGACATGTGAGGGACAGTGTATATATATATATGTGTATGTACAGGAGACATGTGAGAGGACAGTGTATATATATATATGTGTATGTACAGGAGACATGTGAGAGGACAGTGTATATATATATATATATATATGTGTATGTACAGGAGACATGTGAGGGGACAGTGTATATATATATATATGTGTATGTACAGGAGACATGTGAGGGGACAGTGTATATATATATATATGTGTATGTACAGGAGACATGTGAGGGGACAGTGTATATATATATATATGTGTATGTACAGGAGACATGTGAGAGGACAGTGTATATATATATATGTGTATGTACAGGAGACATGTGAGAGGACAGTGTATATATATATATATGTGTATGTACAGGAGACATGTGAGAGGACAGTGTATATATATATATATGTGTATGTACAGGAGACATGTGAGAGGACAGTGTATATATATATATATGTGTATGTACAGGAGACATGTGAGAGGACAGTGTATATATATATATATGTGTATGTACAGGAGACATGTGAGAGGACAGTGTATATATATATATATGTGTATGTACAGGAGACATGTGAGAGGACAGTGTATATATATATATATATGTGTATGTACAGGAGACATGTGAGAGGACAGTGTATATATATATATATATGTGTATGTACAGGAGACATGTGAGAGGACAGTGTGTATATATATATATGTGTATGTACAGGAGACATGTGAGAGGACAGTGTATATATATATATATATGTGTATGTACAGGAGACATGTGAGAGGACAGTGTATATATATATATATGTGTATGTACAGGAGACATGTGAGAGGACAGTGTATATATATATATATATATATATGTATGTACAGGAGACATGTGAGAGGACAGTGTATATATATATATATATGTATGTACAGGAGACATGTGAGAGGACAGTGTATATATATATATATATGTATGTACAGGAGACATGTGAGAGGACAGTGTATATATATATATATATGTGTATGTACAGGAGACATGTGAGAGGACAGTGTATATATATATATATATATGTGTATGTACAGGAGACATGTGAGAGGACAGTGTATATATATATATATGTGTATGTACAGGAGACATGTGAGAGGACAGTGTATATATATATATATGTGTATGTACAGGAGACATGTGAGAGGACAGTGTATATATATATATATATATATGTGTATGTACAGGAGACATGTGAGAGGACAGTGTATATATATATATATATGTGTATGTACAGGAGACATGTGAGAGGACAGTGTATATATATATATATGTGTATGTACAGGAGACATGTGAGAGGACAGTGTATATATATATATGTGTATGTACAGGAGACATGTGAGAGGACAGTGTATATATATATATATATGTGTATGTACAGGAGTCATGTGAGAGGACAGTGTATATATATATATATATGTATGTACAGGAGACATGTGAGAGGACAGTGTATATATATATATATATATGTGTATGTACAGGAGACATGTGAGAGGACAGTGTATATATATATATATATGTGTATGTACAGGAGACATGTGAGAGGACAGTGTATATATATATATATGTGTATGTACAGGAGACATGTGAGAGGACAGTGTATATATATATATATATGTGTATGTACAGGAGACATGTGAGAGGACAGTGTATATATATATATATGTGTATGTACAGGAGACATGTGAGAGGACAGTGTATATATATATATATATATGTGTATGTACAGGAGACATGTGAGAGGACAGTGTATATATATATATATGTGTATGTACAGGAGACATGTGAGAGGACAGTGTATATATATATATTATATATATGTATGTACAGGAGACATGTGAGAGGACAGTGTATATATATATATATGTGTATGTACAGGAGACATGTGAGAGGACAGTGTATATATATATATGTGTATGTACAGGAGACATGTGAGAGGACAGTGTATATATATATATATGTGTATGTACAGGAGACATGTGAGAGGACAGTGTATATATATATATATATGTGTATGTACAGGAGACATGTGAGAGGACAGTGTATATATATATATATGTGTATGTACAGGAGACATGTGAGAGGACAGTGTATATATATATATATGTGTATGTACAGGAGACATGTGAGAGGACAGTGTATATATATATATATATGTATGTACAGGAGACATGTGAGAGGACAGTGTATATATATATATATGTGTAATGTACAGGAGACATGTGAGAGGACAGTGTATATATATATATATGTGTATGTACAGGAGACATGTGAGAGGACAGTGTATATATATATATATATGTGTATGTACAGGAGACATGTGAGAGGACAGTGTATATATATATATATATGGTGTATGTACAGGAGACATGTGAGAGGACAGTGTATATATATATATATGTGTATGTACAGGAGACATGTGAGAGGACAGTGTATATATATATATATATGTGTATGTACAGGAGACATGTGAGGGGACAGTGTATATATATATATATGTGTATGTACAGGAGACATGTGAGAGGACAGTGTATATATATATATATGTGTATGTACAGGAGACATGTGAGAGGACAGTGTATATATATATATATATATGTGTATGTACAGGAGACATGTGAGGGGACAGTGTATATATATATATATGTGTATGTACAGGAGACATGTGAGGGGACAGTGTATATATATATATATGTGTATGTACAGGAGACATGTGAGAGGACAGTGTATATATATATATATGTGTATGTACAGGAGACATGTGAGGGGACAGTGTATATATATATATATGTGTATGTACAGGAGACATGTGAGGGGACAGTGTATATATATATATATGTGTATGTACAGGAGACATGTGAGAGGACAGTGTATATATATATATATGTGTATGTACAGGAGACATGTGAGAGGACAGTGTATATATATATATGTGTATGTACAGGAGACATGTGAGAGGACAGTGTATATATATTATATGTGTATGTACAGGAGACATGTGAGAGGACAGTGTATATATATATATATGTGTATGTACAGGAGACATGTGAGAGGGACAGTGTATATATATATATATGTGTATGTACAGGAGACATGTGAGAGGACAGTGTATATATATATATATGTGTATGTACAGGAGACATGTGAGAGGACAGTGTATATATATATATATGTGTATGTACAGGAGACATGTGAGAGGACAGTGTATATATATATATATATGTGTATGTACAGGAGACATGTGAGAGGACAGTGTATATATATATATATGTGTATGTACAGGAGACATGTGAGAGGACAGTGTATATATATATATATGGTATGTACAGGAGACATGTGAGAGGACAGTGTATATATATATATATATATGTGTATGTACAGGAGACATGTGAGGACAGTGTATATATATATATATGTGTATGTACAGGAGACATGTGAGGGGACAGTGTATATATATATATGTGTATGTACAGGAGACATGTGAGAGGACAGTGTATATATATATATGTGTATGTACAGGAGACCTGTGAGGGGACAGTGTATATATAATATATATGTGTATGTACAGGAGACATGTGAGAGGACAGTGTATATATATATATATATGTGTATGTACAGGAGACATGTGAGAGGACAGTGTATATATATATATATATGTGTATGTACAGGAGACATGTGAGAGGACAGTGTATATATATATATATGTGTATGTACAGGAGACATGTGAGAGGACAGTGTATATATATATATATGTGTATGTACAGGAGACATGTAGAGGCCAGTGTATATATATATATGTGTATGTACAGGAGACATGTGAGAGGACAGTGTATATATATATATATATGTGTATGTACAGGAGACATGTGAGAGGACAGTGTATATATATATATGTGTATGTACAGGAGACATGTGAGAGGACAGTGTATATATATATATATGTGTATGTACAGGAGACATGTGAGAGGACAGTGTATATATATATATATATATGTGTATGTACAGGAGACATGTGAGAGGACAGTGTATATATATATATATATGTGTATGTACAGGAGACATGTGAGAGGACAGTGTATATATATATATATGTGTATGTACAGGAGACATGTGAGAGACAGTGTATATATATATATATATATGTGTATGTACAGGAGACATGTGAGAGGACAGTGTATATATATATATATATATGTGTATGTACAGGAGACATGTGAGAGGACAGTGTATATATATATATATATGTGTATGTACAGGAGACATATGAGAGGACAGTGTATATATATATATGTGTATGTACAGGAGACATGTGAGAGGACAGTGTATATATATATATATATATGTGTATGTACAGGAGACATGTGAGAGGACAGTGTATATATATATATATATATGTGTATGTACAGGAGACATGTGAGAGGACAGTGTATATATATATATATATGTGTATGTACAGGAGACATGTGAGAGGACAGTGTATATATATATATATATTGTGTATGTACAGGAGACATGTGAGGACGTGTATATATATATATATATGTGTATGTACAGGAGACATGTGAGAGGACAGTGTATATATATATATATATGTGTATGTACAGGAGACATGTGAGAGACAGTGTATATATATATATATATGTGTATGTACAGGAGACATGTGAGAGGACAGTGTATAATATATATATATGTGTGTGTACAGGAGACATGTGAGAGGACAGTGTATATATATATATATATGTGTATGTACAGGAGACATGTGAGAGGACAGTGTATATATATATATATGTGTGTATGTACAGGAGACATAATAGAGAGGTCAGTATGTATATATATATATATATGTGTATGTACAGGAGACATGTGAGAGGACAGTGTATATATATTATATATGTGTATGTACAGGAGACATGTGAGAGGACAGTGTTAGTATATATATATGTGTATGTACAGGAGACATGTGG